>NC_056737.1:1940156081-1940291081 GCF_019279795.1 Protopterus annectens | reverse complement strand
TCTGTGTCAGGTTATATATACAACATCACACTGTACATGGTTTCATTTCACATGTTCAGTTTGATTTTCCTGTGGTGAGGATTTGTTTGTTGACACCTCACTCTTCCACATTGCTATGATGGCTTAGTGGTTAACTACTGTGACTGTAGTGTAGAGGGTCCTGGGTTCAAGCCTTACATAGGCTGTTTATTTTGTTGCTGGGCAGTACACGCACCTTTGCGTATAGAGTGATTAAGGCACTTTAAAGCAGTTGTAAGCGGGTTTGCACAGAGGTAAGCACTGCTAACCTCCGGTTACAGTTTCTTATACTCAGCTTCTACATTGCTTAATCTGTGTAGGCAATGCTTACCCCCATGCAAATGCAATTAAACACTCTTACTAGTGCTTATATATGCTTATTACTGCGTATTTGTGCTTAAACCTGCTTACTAGTGCCTTATTCATTATGACACTGACACTTCACATGTGCATTTAATGCAGTACTCCAGTTCACATTTAAATGTTATTATGTAGGTTATACAGCGAAAAGATGTAAAAATATGTTCATATACAGATTTCACATAGAAAATGATATGTGCTGCAGTGGGACTTGAACCGGGAATGCCTGTTTGTTAGGCGTATGCTCTAACCACTTCACTACTGCTCTGCTGCTTCATTTGCATATATATTCCTTGTTATCCTCTTCAGCCTTTTCAGCTGCTTTAACCATAGCTAAGCGATGGACAAACCCGCGCACCTACGGTTAGCTGTACTCGGGGTTTTAAAAAAATAAAAGGGTTTCTTTGTTTTATTTTTATGTACTGTTGCTGTTGTACACATGGGGACTGTCGGTAGGGATATGCGGACACTTATGAGTGGTCTCGCTCATTTATTTACACATTCTTCTGTTCTACTTTGCAGTGGCGTGTTTATTCTGAGAGCTCTGCCCTCAGACACACCCCCTGCACTCGTCCACACTCCGTGTAGCATTAGGAGTTCAGGCAGTCACCTTCCTTAATATGCATGGCGCGCTGCCGTCCTCCTCTTAAACTGACGCTTCTGTGTAGGACCAGATTAGTCCTGCACGGAAGATAAGTGAATTCGGGGGGATTTGAAAGTATATTATGAAACAAAAATACAAATGATATCCTAAAGGAAATTAATGGAGAAAAGAATGGGATGGATGAATGTATTTTTTTCTTTGTAGAAATATTTGATGGGCAACTTTCATTATGGTGGTCATGGTATTTTTCTTTAATTTTTGACATTTAACTTGTGTTATATGAAAGAAGAATGTGAGAGTGGGATTGCAAATGTAAATAATGTACATGATTGAAATTTTTGTAAATGTGAGTATTTTGTACATGGTTTAAATGTGAAGGATGTAAATAAAGCAACCCATACTCTTTTTGATAAGTGCCATGAGGTCTTTTACATCAGCTGAGTTATCAGCAACTCGGGCACATGTGGCTGCTGTTTAATGCCTCATCCGAAGGACCAGTTTTATCCAGAACTAACCCCCCCCCCCCACACACACACACAAGACAAGCGCACACATTTTATATATAAGCCAGCAGTAGCCCATTTCTGAATGATCCCATAAAACCAGGGGTCTGTAAAATCTGAAGTTGATCTAAGGGGTTCATAAGCATCTGGCAAGACACTGTAATATATGATTCTGAAATTTAACAACGGCATTTGCATTATATTTTGCTAGTTTTCAGATTACTTTTTCTGTCTCATTTGTGTGCTGAGGAGATGTCTTAGGATGGTTATTTTGGAGCCCCCCCCCAAAAAAAAAATGCCTTATGTATATCATGCGAAGTATGAAAACCTAACACTTTCAAAACATGAATTATAGGAGGGATTTAATAAAGATGTTGATGTACATTGTGTGCAAGTACAGTTTAAGATATAAGAATTGTAGGCTTCCCTTTCATATTTATTTCTGGTTTCCCCTTGTAACCCTGAATAGGATTTACTGGGCTAACAGAGAATGAATGAATGACCCATATTTTTTCTATATAAAGGTACTCAATCAAAGAGGACTCAAAACTGTAGGCATTTTAGAGATTTTTTTTTCATGAGTTTCATTGTCTGACATAGCAAGGTCATTAACACGGAATTATGGGGATTAGGTTGATTGAAGGCTTTTAAAAGAGCTAATTTTATGTGCAATGTAACATTTAAGAAATGTGGTATTTATTTTTGGCTGCTCCCTTTGACCCTGAATGGAATGATGAATGAATCGTTCTATGGGAGAATCCAGCGCTAGAATGTTAGCATTTTAGAGAGATATTTATTCACTTGCTTTATTCTCATACAGCAAGGTCACAAAAATAAAGAATTTTAGATAGACAGCAGGCTTTTAAATGGCCATTTGTCAGTTAGGAGGATATCAAGTAAATTGTCATTTCATCCAGATTGTGGTCCATAAGTAGGTGGATTTTTCCTATCCTTGCCTTGCCCTTTGTCATCTCATCATCTGCAAAGATCCATACTTGTGTTGCATTGCCTGCTTTGTCTTTGTAAAGTGGCATTTAGTTAATAAGCTCCTAGAAGTGGTTTAAAAGCTGTTGGAAGCACAGTCATCTTGTTGAGATTGATATGTAAACCTACACTCTCACAGACTATGAAAAATTTGCATCATATGAGAGAGATATTGAGCAAGATTAGGAATGGGCAGCAGAATGTTGCCTGCATAAAGATTTAGCATACACAGCTTTTGTTGCAGAATGGCAGTTTTGCATCCTGAATCCATTTTAATGGCTGTGTCAGTGGTGCAACTGGTAGCACACTTGCCTTTGGTGCAGAAAGCTATGGGTTCTAATCCCACACCAGGTAGCTCAATTACTTTTACTGCAGTGCAGCTTAAGGGGGATGCTGGACTCCTGTGAGTGTATCATCTTTCATATTAGATGTTAAACCAAAGTCCCATCTTGTTTGAGTTGGGGGTGGGTCAGGTGAATGTAGAAGATCCCATAGCACCTGGAAAAGACTAAGAGAAGTTCTTCAATGTTCTCACCAAATTTACCTTAGTATAAATACTACATTGGGATTCCCCAGAAAAGAGGCTTCTAGCCTAGTGGTACTAACACAGTTAAAGGATAAATAAAGTAAGTCATGAGGCCAAAGCAAAAAAAAAAATGAATAAGTTCCCTGTGTCAGTGTATTTTCTGTAAAACCTACAAAAAGGTGTTTGGGAAATGCCCATAGTTCAAGGATTTTGTCAAAAAATAATCCCAAATAATTTTGGGATAGTTGAGTGTTTAACAATTTCCTAACATTATCCGTTTTGAATATGAATGCAGATATATCAAATGTGGTGAATCAATAAATGGAATATGAAGAAGAATTTTCTTGCCCACTTATGCATATATACTTTGTTGCCCTTATTTAAGATGTCTGAAGTAGGTCTAAGTTATGGGGGTAAGTGAATCTTCTGGCATGAAACGGTTTGATATGGAAGTGAGCTATAGTGATGGAAGAAGGGAACATGTCATTAGGATTATGGAAGTTACAAATCCTTTGTAAAAGACAAGGATTCTTCTCCTTATTATAAATTTGGTTGTGTCAGGAGTTCTTGTGGACCAGAAGGCTTTACAGACTTCAACATTTTAATCATCCCCATCAGTTCAGTAGAATTAAGATGCAAGCTGTAAAAGCTTCTCATATGGATGAGATAATGTAGGCCGGGATGCAAGGGAACAGTCTTTCAACCAGTACAGGCAGACCCTGCATTGATATTAACCTTATCCCAAGTCTTATTCTTCAATAACTTTTGAGTCCTTGGGAACAGAGAAATAAAAATGAGAGTTGCCTTAATGTAATCGAATATTTGCTATGCTGTTATCTGCCTGAACTCTTCTTCACTGTCTAGATGATTAAGTTTGAGTAATTAGATGATTTTATATTTTACCACCAAGCTTCTTCATAATTTTTGTTTTGTCCAATACCTTAGCCATATAAACTGTTGTCAGAGCTTATCCCACTAATGATGCTTCCAAAAATTCTGCATATTCTCTAAACCAGTAAAATTTAAAATGATGGAAACGTTATGTCCTAAAGTTTACTTTAGGTTTTAAGGTCAAAGTAGCAGCCTTGGTAGCATGATTTGGGAATGCTGACAATTTCAGTTTTAGTGCATTAGATGCTGAAATTAGATCTTGGGGGAGAACAGTTCTGTCAGTCTTATGAAGTGTTGGCAAGAGTTTATATCTTCTCCGGTCTCCTAAATTAACAACAGCAACATTGCACCGCCTCCTAAAAAAAAAAAATCTGGAAGATTTCATACAGAGGATGTTTTCCAGTGGAGAGGTAAAGGAAGAATATTGGCTATTAGAAATACAGATAGAATCTCCAGATGTAATTGGGTCTCTTTATGCGTGCAGGTGGCTGGTGGTATATAGATAAACTGAAGATATTGTTTAGAGACCTCTTACTCCATTTGCACTAAAAATTAGCCACCTAGCCAGCCCTGCCCTTTACTGTTTGTTATATACAAGTTTTATGGGCTCACCTTCACCAAAACAGTCACTTTTCACACTTTTGCTTTGGAAAATGACAAATGCAAATATGTGTATATCCTTCTTTATTCATTTTAATGCTGTACTTCAGGGCCTGTATTACTTGAATGTTAAATTTGCTAGTGATATCTGGGCCAGATATTTAGTTGCATTACTAAAAAACAGGTTAGTACCTTTAGAGTTCAGATGCATCCAAGAATCTTGTTTTTGGGGGTTGCAAGGAAATGTTAGTTTTGTGATTGTCATCTGAGAGAATATTGTAACTGTAGTTTGTATTATCAGTGGGGCACCCCACTTATTTAGCCAAAGCTTACTGGGCTACTTGCTTGTACCTCTAATAGTCTCTCTTAATAGTAGGTGCTTTAGTGTTATAACTGGATTCAGGTGAAGAGTGTGAATCAAATATAGTAAACAAAATAATTAATATTGGATGTTTACTGTCAAAGCTGAATTCAGTAATCCGTTAGGAACCTGAAAGAATCAAGTGCTGTATAATAAACAGACAAAACACCAAGGTATAAAGCTTTACTATGTACAGAACTGTTTGAAGATACCCACAGGCCAGAGGCCATAAGCCACGCTGCCAACATTAGAAGTAGATTAAACCTATGCAGTGAGTGTTTGCTGTTGAGATTAAAAATGTGAGAAGACAAGACACAAGAATGCCATTGATGTGTATCTTCCTGTTTTCATTTAATATTTTAATTGAAGACAGGAAGAGTGTGTGTGTTCCTGTTTTGAATTAAAATAATAAGCAAGTTACCTTAAATTGTGAGCTTCCATATGACAGTTACCATAAGCTTAGTAAAACATCAAGCACTGGCACACTGGAACAGAAGTAGTTGACCATGAATGGTTGAATATGGACGATAATGAAATGTGAAAATGTTCAATTTGATCAAGTGCATATATGCTTAATTTGAGGGTAGTTTATGTTGTAGACATTGATGAGACCTAACAGTACGTATAAGATTGGGGGATGTGAGTTTGACATGCCCCTCACAGGAAATACTGTTTGTACCGTGGAGGTTTAAGGAGTAGAAAGCCACAGTGCAGCACTTATTTGTTTTTCACTGTTGGTGGAATAGTATATTTTTTGTGGAGAATGAATTGTAAGAAGTACTTTCTTATGGGGTTATTTATATGTACATACATATATATGTTTAAGGATTTGAGGAGTTTATATTGCTGGATTCACATTTTTTTTTTCTTTGTATGCTTTGAGCTTTCCATATTTAGGGTTTACTGTATATGAACCTGCTTAGGTGTACTGTAACATCATGGCATTATTTTATTTTATTTGTCCTTTGTTAACCGGGTTAGTCCACTGAGCCAGTGGCCCATTTTCAGTGGAGAAAAGCTCCACACCAAGAAAATAACAATAGCTAAAGTTTACATTACAAGTAATGAGAATTTGTATACATAACTACATGCATTCATGCCATTAATGACAGTGGGTACATAGAAAACAAACATTCATGTGATGACAGAAAAATTAACAAAGCATAAACATTCAGCTAAAAAATAGAAGAGGTGGAGACCTGTAGTAAAAAGGAAAGTTTACAAATAGGGCAGCAGAAAAAAGCTCTTACATCTTTAAAGACTAAACTGAGTTGGTAGAAAGGACAAGAAAGGAGTTATACAATTGGAAAGGTTGAAGTAGAGGGGTGGGAAGAGAGTTTAGGGGAGTCAAGAGCGAAAAAAAAAAAGCTGGTATGAGAAGAGCGAGGGGTGGGTGGGAAGTATAGTGGGTAAGGAAGTGAAAGGTGATATTTAGGTATAGTATTGGTCAGTGGCACAGCTGAGGGACTACAGCACTAGTATTTAAGAAAGTTATATTAAAGAAAGGAGAGGAAAATTTGTTATAGTCTAGCGACTGGCCGACTATGTGTTAGGTCGGGTGGTGACAGGAACAGGTGGGAAAGTTAGCAAGGTAGTTCTTGTCATCATCTTTTGTTCTTGCTGCCCCACGTCATGTATGCTTGGTCCACTTTGTTCCACATGTGCTATGGTATGATTTTGAGGTCTGAGCACTGAGACAGACTATGTAAAGGCTGTAACACACATCCATCTACTAGAGGACTGGTTTCATCTCTGTCCACCAGTTGGCTGTCCCCAGGAAGAAAGCTTTATATTTGTCCTGTGACATCTCTGCTGGAACAAACTGGGCAGCAGCTCACTCCAAGCTGGCTGGGAGACTCCGTAGCTCATCTTAGTTTGCCACCTAGAAGGTCTTTCCCTTTTATACATATAAACAGGCTGCGCATGTTTTTGCAGTAAAGTCATCATTGAGCCCATCAGGTCTAACCACCCAGTGAATGACTATATCAGTACTGCCATCTAGATGTTGGATGTGTCTCTGCCAGATTACTCTTTCATTTCCTTGGTTTCTGTCATATACCAGAATGCAGGTAGTTTCTTTCATGTGCCAGACTGCATGGGAGCTTAACCTGTGCCTAACCAGGCTGGCCATATCTTGTCCAGATGGGTCTTATCCTTTACAAGGTCAAAGTTTCTTCCTTGGAATTAGAGGTGTTTTCTTTGATCTTAAAGAAAACATTGGTTACTTCTCTTTTTAATAATAATAATAAAAACTGGATGCTGACTGTTGCCCAGTTTCAAACATTCCATTTAATAGTATGGTTCAGAAAAAAGGTGCTGTATGTGCAGCTAGATTCTTATTTCATGGAGCATGACATCTATAATTTAGGCTTGGATTTCAGAGTAGACATAATAAAGAGTTTTCAATGATCTGGTGTTGCAAAGTTGCAGAGACTTCTCATCGCCAGCATGTTGTCTGTTCTGAAGAGCCTTCACTGGCTACCTGTTCAGTGTCTGTGTGTAAAAGATTGAGTCTGATCTGGCTAACCATGCATGACATCTGTTCCCCTACCTGAAGCAGTTTCTAGTACCATGTAATCCTCCCTGAGCCCTCATCTCTACTTATTTGGGGCTGATGATAGTTGTAATAGGCTCCACACCACTGGAAGAGGTTGCCTTGGTGGCTTAGGAAGTCCCCTGTGTTGAAAATTTATTTTAAAAAGTCCATGAAGACTCATTTATTTGACTTGGGTTTTAATTCATGGTACTATTTATGTAGCATTGCAGCCTTGGACAGTTGTGCTCGCTGAGGTACATCTTAGCCCCCCCATTGTAATTCTTAGCCTTGGAATTATGAAAATAAAAAATAAATAAATAAAACTGACTCTAAAAGAAACAGTGAAAGTTGACATAAGTTATTATTTTTCATAGATTTTTATTAATAACTAATCGCCAGGCTGTTGCTGCACAAGTCTCCACTAAGTGCCACACACTTATTTCTTTCAATATTTAGAAGATGGTTTCAAGTAGTTGGATAGTATTTTTTGGTACAGCTTCCAGTTGCCTGCTGTTGTAGTTGAGAGCTGTTTGGGGCTCATCCTTGTACTTCAACTGGCCAGTTCCAGTCCACAACATGATACTGGAACAACTTCAGATTAGCTTCTCCCTAGGTCTGTGTACCTTCACTTTCTCACCTTGCAGTGAAAATTTCATTGTGGTAGCCAATAGTGTTTAATTTTGTGTAGCTTTAATGCTTCAACAGTTGTCTCCCTTCTTACAAGCTCCACAGACACGTCACTGTCAAAGCAGATGACGTGAACTTTGTATTTTCTTTTGCTTACCATGAAAACCTGACTGGGTTAATATCTATACCATTTTCAGCAGAAGCTCTGTGAGAAAAGCTCCAAAAAATTGTAGATACACAATATAACCATGCTTTTAGATCAACTCTAAAGAAAGGACGTGTATAAAATTTAATGAGATTCACAGAGTAAACAGGAACTAACATACAAAAATAAAAGTGTATTGAGTTCTAAGAAGTGAGATTGGTATACCCTGAAGAACATCACCGGAGCAGGAAATTATTAGTTGCAACATTGGTAACCAGTAGAAATTACAAAAATATGGGAGAAGTGAGGTTTATGGGAAGGCAGGGATTTGGGAGAAGTGAGGTTTATATGAAGGCAGGGATTTGAGTGATTTATTTATATTGCAATTAAATGGCTGTTAAAAAGAAGGCATTAAATATAATGCATGAAAATCATGGAAATATGTTTTATTTTTTATGAATGTATGTATGTCTTGTAATGTATGTATACCTAAGTCATTGTTTAAAATGGGCAGATTTAATAAAGCTGAAGTACTTCTCTATATTCACAGTTGTATGTGAACTGGTAGGAGAACAGTAATGCATGCATTTCAATAATACATGCATTTCTCATGGAAGAAGTGTAATCTCACTTCAGTAAAACCTAAAAAAAAGTCTTGCGTCTTTCATACCTCATACCTCTCAACTGTCCAGAATTTCACCATGTCCAGATTTTTGCATCATATTTTTGGTCTGTTCCTCCTAAAATTTGTGGTTTTCTGAAAACTGATGATTGAAGTCACTAAATAATGACAGATATTTTAGTTTCAGACTTCATAGCCTTCAGAAAATGCATGCTACTGCCAAACCTGTTATAACAACTAAGCGTACAACACCAGTATTTAACATATTTCCCTGACTTTAGGGCTTTGTTTCCCAATTATTTTATCATTGTCTGGAAATCATGAGCTAAGAGGAGAGGTATGGTTTGAGCATTTTAATATATTAGAACAATTGCAGGTTCTACAATGATTTAGATGTAGTTTGCTTGTTTTAAAAGCATGTAGAGTTATGTATTTCTCTAATGGTGAAGGAAATGCTGTTCCATAGTTTAGCTATGCTTAGTGAGTATTTTTGTGGTGTTGGATTTTTGAGATTATATTGGGTGTTAATCATTTTGATCAAAGGTCCCTTTTAGGTTTATATCATGTTACTATATTTCTGATGGCTGGGGTGTTTGAGGGTGGTGTAGCATTTTATATGGCATTATGAATTGTGTATGATATCTGGTATGGTAGTTTTTGCCTGTTCATGTTGTGTAGGGTAATGCAGTGATGGGTTTGGTTTGGGAGTCTGGATGCAAATGTTTTATTATAGCCTTGTTACAGCTTGTTCATCAGTGTAATTTGAAAAGTTGTGAAAATTGCAGATACATCAGGCTTGGAAATAGAAGGGGTGTCGCAGTTACTTTCTTACTATAGTCAGTGAGATACGCCTGGCTTTGTAAATTAGTCCAGTTTGTGGTGTGTTTTTTTTTTTGACAACACTGATGTGTTGGTCAAATTTTTAAGTTGGTCACCTGTGTGACACCTAGTAACTTGGTATAGGGGACTTGTTCTGTTCTGATGTTTGTCTGTATTTAATGCAGTGCTAGTTGACAGGAGGTTACTGGCAGTAAATGTGATCCATTTTGTGTTTTTATTTATTTATTTATTTATTGGGGGGGGGGGTCATGAGTAGCTAGGATCATTCTATCCAGGTCTCAATATAGAAAAAACTCATGCCTGATCATTTTGTAGCTGGGATAGTGTTGGAGCTGAGCAAACAAGAATGTAGGAATAGTACTAGGGACCATAAGATACCTAGTCATATACACCTTTTAAATAAACACACTTAGAAGTTCTTGCCACCCTTTATGACCATTTAATAGTGCTCACTTCCATAGGATCATAGGAGGTTACTAGGCTAATGACCCTTTCAAGCCTAGCCAAGTGTTACCCTTATTTCCACAATCAGCACCTATTGCCTTTGTCCAAGAGGGACACAGGTGGAACCCCTGGAGAGAATTTACGGTTATCCATCCAGTCATCCAGATTGCGTTTGAATAGGGCCAATGAGGTGCTCTGCTTGACATGAAGTGGAAGTCTGTTCCAAAGGTTTGGTAACCTCTGGGAAATAAATCTGTCCCTCCAGGAGGTTCTGTTAATGTCGCACACCAGGTTAAGGCCTTTAGAGTGAGTAACCCGTGTACCATTACGGATATGCAGCTTTTCCAGTAAAGCAGAGTCAAAGATTGCCTTATATGCAAGGCAGAGATTGCCTCTGAGTAGTCTATAAGAAACAGAATAAAGTGACAGTGATTTCAGACAGTCCTCATAGGACAGATGCTGAAGACCTTGAATTTTCCTTGTGAGAAACCTTTGTGCTCTCTCCAATTGCTGCAGGAGCATGGAAAAGTACATACCAAAAGGGGCATTGTACTCCATTATTAATCTGATTGTGAAAGAGTACAGAGAGGTTCTAACTTCTTTTTTTCTGGAGGCAATGCCCTTATTTATGAGATGAGTAGTATAGAATGCCCTTCTAACCACTCTGGAGACATGGTGATCAAAGGTAAGGTTGCTGTCAACCTGCGTGCCCAGGTCTCTCCCCACTGAGTGCATACTTAGTGTGTTATTGATATGGTAGTTAGCAGGAACATCACTCTTACAGAAAGGGATGATAACACATTTTATTGCATTGAGTTTAAGGCCATGACTTTGGCACTAATCATTTTGTTTGTGTAAGACCCTCTTGTAGGATGTTGACATCATTTGGAGGTTCCATGACCGCTCCCAGTTTGCAGTCATCAGCAAACTTTTTCAGCCACAGACCTTTAGTTTTAGCTTGTACTTCAGAGAGATAGCTTCCAAACAGTAGATGTCCCAGGACTGATCCCTGTGGAACACCACTGGTTACTGGTTTGTTTCTGGAGGTGAATTCCCCTATTTTGACCATATGGGTTGTAGTTTGTCAGTGATGCCTGAGTGGGGGATAGTGTCAAAAGTCTTGGCTAAGTTTAAGTAGGCTGTATGCACAGATTTCCCCTCGTTAAGGGCCTTGGTGACCGTCTCGAAGAAGTCCATCAGGTTTAACAGGCATGATCTCCCTTTGACAAATCCAAATTGAGTAGGGTCAAGTGTTTGGAGAGTACCTATATCTTTGTTGATAAGGTAGATGATGATACGCTCCATGGCCTTGCAGATAAGCCTAGTCAGGCTAATAGGTCTGTAGTTCCTGGGGTCAGTGGAAGCATCACCTTTGTGCAAGGGGATAATGGTGGCCTTTTCCTATTCAGCTGGGACAAAGCCGATGCTTAGACTATGATTGAAAAGAGTACCCAATGGTGTTACTAATTCTTGTTTGAGTCCATGTAGGATGCAGCCTGGGATATTATCTGGTCCTGTAGAGACTGTATTTTTTACCTTAGAGGTAGTGTTCACAACTTGCTCTTTAGAGATCCAAGGTAGAGGATAGGTGGTAGGGATGTGCTGGGGTACATGTGGCGGGGCGAAGGGAGTGAAGTTTTCACAGAACCTGTGGCTAACAGGTTAGCAATGTCGACAGGCTCAGTGTACGTGGTATCATTAACTATCAGTTTGGCACAAATCTGGGCCTTTCCTTTTAGGTTACGGATGTAACTAAAGAATGCCTTATGGTTGTCCTTAGTTGAGGAAGCTAAATTGGATTAGTTGTTAGCTTTAGAAAATTTCACAAGAAGTCTTATTTGATTGTTTAAGCTGAGGAGGGAGTGTTTCCAGTTTAGGGCTCGCTCCCTCTTACTTTTAGATGGGAATTTCTTCCTCTTATTGTAAAACTTGTTAATGGCAGTTGTCCACCAGGCAGATTTGCTCTTCCTTGAGCTTATTTTGGTCCTATCAGGTACGGCCGAGTCAGTGCAGTTACACAGGTGTTTATATAAAGCATATGTGTAGAACTCTGCATAGTTGCCAGTTTCATCTGAGGGGCGAGATGCATTGAAGCTATTTATACCATCCTGTAGGAGGTTATAATCTGCTTTGGAGAAGGTTTTTAGTTTAGTTGCTGCTGGGGGTGGGGGGGTTAGGTGTGATAGTTGCTTCGAATGAGACTGATTTGTGGTCAGATCTTACCAGGGAGGACCTCACAGTGTTGGTGCTACAGTGGTCCCCCATATTGGTAATCATCAGATCCAGGATGTTGGCACCCCTTGTGAAAGTGTCGACTTGCTGGCCCAGGGCATTGGAGTTAATGTAGTCAAGAAACCTTTGGGCAAGTGAGTTTATGCAGGAGTAATTTATCCAGTCAATGGATGGGTAGTTAGTTGCCCACAACCATGGTGTTCGGATCTATCTTGATATACTCCAGTAGATCCAAATAAGCAGAGTGGGTACCTGATTCATGGAGGGGGTCCTGTTGCTGGCAATGACTTAAATAGATATTCTATCAACAGTTAATTCCACCTGCAGTATCGCCTGGGAATCATGGTTACCAATCTGGAGGTGTATTTATCTTTAATGAATATTGATACACTGCTTCCTTTAGTTTTTATGCTTTCAGTTTGTGGTCTAAATGTGTGGAAGGAGGTGTAGCCCAATATGGGTGGGGTGCTCTTCACAGCCTTGAACCAGGTCTCTCTGATTACGCAGATGTCTGTCTTCCAAGGTAAGGACTGCTTCCATTGAGTGCAGTTTCATGTTAAGAAGACTCCTAGCATTTAACAGAATAACCTTGAGGTTGTTTTTTGATGGAGTTTTTACATCAGGAATTTTGCCCTTGAGACACTGCCTAAAAAAGGCACTGTGGAGGTGGCAAGAGCCTTGGCCAATAGCCAAAATCTCAGGGATGACAGATGAAGATCATCTCTGGCAAAGCATCGAGGTCTGTCAATCATGTCTTCCCAGGCTGACAGATACTGCATCCCCTTAGAATGACACTAGAAACTAAAACAATTATTGAAGTGAATCATTTTCTGTTTGTATTGAGGCATCATCCTCGGTAAAGGTAAAATGCTGCTTAAGGCTAGAGACATACCAGACTGAGACACACAGTCAGGGAGCTCAGTCATGTGTCTCTTCATATAGTCCACAGAGGTACGTCTCAAGTCGGTCACAGCAACACGGACTATGACAGATTCATAACAGTATCTGTTGTTGAGAGACTTGAGTTGCATGTGTGATATGGTGGATCCTGGCACCTGACAGACAGCTGATTGTGACCTTCTCCTTATCCAGCCTGGTGAAAGGGACATCTGTATGTCTCATGATGGAATCATCTATGACTAATATGTTTGGTTTTGTGTTTAGCCTGAAAGACGTGACAGATGAGACACTGATGTGTGAGCTATTTACGTGTAATATGTTCTGCAAAGGAGATATTGGGTTAGAGTATTTGTGAGGTCTCTGGTGTTTAGGTATGTTTCTGGTGAAGAGCTCCGCATATTTAGGTATGCATGCTGTGAGTTTGGGTGGAGTAGGAGGTGAGGTGTGCATACTGACAACCTGCTCATTGTGTGGTGTGTGAGACAGCATGGATTCAAGGTTTTTAATTATATAGCTGTATCTCTCAAATGTTGACTTTGTGTGGACTAGGAGTAGAGGGCTGTCAGTGAACATCAAGCAGTTACTACACTGTCTCAGGATGCCCTTGTTGACCAAGCTGGCTGGAGAAACTGTGGGAAATTGTACATCCACAGTGTTAGGTAAATTTATATGGTCAGGAAGAGAGGTCCTACTTCGGAATGGCTAGTGGGTGAGAGGTGTGTTGGGTACCTCTGAGGCTAGGCTTAGTGTTTTACCTGACAGTAGAGCAGGGAAAAACCTCTGGAGGACCACAGCCAAAGTGCTAAGGGAAAATTAACAATCCAAAGATTTGTAGCTATAACCACCAACTGTAACTACTACGACATGGCAGTGCACGATGGTGCGATACACGCAAGCATGTGCAGACGCCGGGCTTAAATAAAACAACAAATGACCCTTTTAACTCAAACTAGCCAATAAGGAATGTACTCTCTGAGCTCTAGCCTAGTCACCCTGGATTAGATGGTACCCAGACAGCACTCTCCTCCCACAAGAGTGCAAAAAGGCCAACTCCAACAAAGATGGCTTGAATTTGATGCTCATAAGTTACAAAACAGACCCAGAAACAGCAAACCTGGAACTGGGCTATACTACAGCCAAACTAGTACAGTATACAGTAAAATGTGGCTAAAAACTGTTCTGAGAATGCAAATACAAATTGAAGGTGCAATATAAGAAAAAAAATGGGCACTTATAGTTAGTTGGTGGCAACGGATGCATCAGATCTTTCAGTATGTCAGTGAAGAGCTGGTTTTAGTGCTCAAGTGAAACAAGACGGTGTGTATTCAGTAACACTGAATCTAGCCTATGCTAAAAAATGCAGCAGTATTAGAAATCCAGAGTGCATAAAATCACAGTCACAACAGTAAAAAAACACTATAAATAAAGCAGCAATTCAGTACAGTACTGTTCTCACTTTAATCAGTCAACTAACAACCAGTAATAAATGCAGCAGAATAAATGCAAATGAACACTTTTAGAACAAGCAGCAAAAGCAAAATGAAGTAATGTAGGAAAAGACGCAGTATAAATACAATAAGATACAGTAAAAGCAACGGAATAGAGTGTATTTGTTAAGTAGAAAGGGAGGAAACGGAAGATAATGGTTAAGAAGATAAGGGGGTGGGCCTTTCTAAATGGTCTCAATGTACTCTGTAGAATGAGTTGATGTGATGGGACTAGGAGGAGTGTCCCATATCAAATCTATAGTAAGAGGCGGGCAACCAAAAGCTACCAAGTTTTAAGAACACAGCGACACTAGGGCAGGTGGGAGGGAAAAAATAAAATGGAGCCAGACAGAGATCAGAACAGAAGTAAATCTTCAATTCATGAAATGTCAGCGAATGTTTAACACACACAAATTTTGCAACAATTAACACAGAATTATTATAATATCACTAAAACAGCTATACCAAGTGCAAAAAATATACTTGTATCAGCTTTTATCCAGATGGTTACAGAAGCAATCCAACTCCAAGGGAGCTCTGAATCAAACAGGGTCATACATGATAACCCTGACACAAATGTGTGACTGCTCAGCCAATCATCAATCGCCTTAAAGGCAGACAATATAGTACTTAGCTTGACTTGTAGTGGTAGCTTATTCCACAGGCTAGGATTGCATTGACCTAAAAATCACGCAATCTCCGTGGTATCCCCGAAGTCTCAAACAACCCACTAAACAAGTATAGTGGGTCCAAAACCTCTGTCTCTGTGTGGAGGATTAAGTTTCAGTATACTTTTAAGTGAACAGTAGTAGTTTAGTCCGGGCTTCCTAAAAGAGGGCAGCTTTAATTGCCATATGAGTTTACGTTTCTCCAGCATATTCAGGATGACTCCTTCCAGATCACCCATGTCTATGCGGTCCAGTATCTGGAACTTAAAACCGGTGTGTCTTTTATGAAGAGCAAGGTGTCTGGCTAGTGCATGATTTTTACATCCAGAGGGGATTTCTGACAGATGACATGAAATCCTACTTTTAAGTTTATTTACAGTCCTGGGCCTATAATTATCTGGGTCTGTAGAGGGAATCACAGTGGCTGTTCTCCAGGTATCGGGCACAAACCCTGCAGGTAGGCTGAGGTTGAGCTGTTTTAAGTATAGGCTCAGATAGTGCATACTTGGTACTGATGGGAATGCAGCCTGCCATGTTATCTATTTCCATAAGGACATTGGTCTTTGGAAGGGATTGTAAAACTTGTTCAAAGGTGATTTCAGAGTAAATTGTCAAGGATCATGGGAGCAACAAAGTGGGTAGGTGGGTTAAAGTCCGTACTAATTTAGACTGCTAATATATTGGCTGTAGTCTTAGGATTGGAATGTGTGATATTTTTGAATTAGCTTTGTGCATTGTTGAATATTATTCCTTCAGTTCTTGATGTAACTGTAGAAAAAGTTTTGTAGTTTCTTTTGGTGTCTGTAGAGACCTTAATTTTACCACTTTTAATTTTCTAATAGTGATCCTACGTTCCTTGCTAGCATGTTTATTGATTTATTTGTTTGACATTTGTTGACCAGGTTAGTCCGACTGGGCAGAAGCCCTTTTTCAGTGGAGGCCTGAGGAGAAAAGCTCCACAATGAATACAATCTTGGGTATAAACAATACAATGAATACAATCTTAGATAAAAAAATACAATGGCTACAAAAATAAAAATGCTATAAAAGAATTATATGCTACACCGTAGATGCACTAAGTAATCTAGTGAGGCAAACGACATATTTACATTAAACATGAAAGGCAGTCAAGAATTATGTAAACATCTAGCAGTGCAGGTCTTGTATTTATTATGTTGATTAAAATGTGGGTGAGAGACTAGTAAAGACCCCAGAATGGAGAAGGAGGTTATTTCTGTCAAAGTTCAGGGAGGAGAGAGAAGTGGATGTAAGTCACTGATGAAGAAGAGAGGAGTAGGAGTTAATACAGTTCTAGGGTTAGGCCTGATTTTGATGTCTTTCCATTTCACTTTTGCAGTGGGAAAACCAGGAGGAAGAAAGGGGGTGAGGGTGGCAGACAGAATTAGAGACAAAGGGGAGTGTGGGTGATAGAGAGAAATTGAGAAGTGATATAAATGCTGAGAGGGGAGCATTACTGAGAGGGGGTGCAAGAGAGACTAGGGAGGCTATCCAGGAGGATGATTGCAGTGACATATCCAAGAACTGCTTAGAAAGGTTTTTATAGCAGCCTTGAAATTTTGTGTGGGGCTAATATTCCTTATAACAGGTGGAAGTTTGTTCCAGGCAAGGGCTTGGAGGTAGCTATAGAGTTTTTGCCCTATTTTGCTTTTGGGTTTGTAGATTTGGAGGAGGTTTTGTTCAAAACTACAGAGAGACCTTGGACAGGTATAGAGGGAGACAAGAGAGGTAATGTCAGGGCAAGAGGAAGATTGGTACAGTAGGGTATGTATGACCTGGAGTTGGGAATAGAGTAATTGAAGAGGGAGTTCTAACCAGTTTAACTTATGAAGGGCAAGACAGTGGTGAGAGTGGTAGGAGTGACCAGAGGCAAATTTAACTATTTTGTTATAAGTAGATTTGAGTTTTGTAATTGGGAGGTCTAAAAGGTCAGTGAGGATTTGAGAGCCATAGAGAAGACTAGGAAGGAGATAGGCATGGGATAGTGAGATTTTGGATTTGGAGGTGAGGAAATGTTTGTTTCAATATAGGAGTTTGAGTTTTTGGTGAGTTTTCTTAATGTTGTTTGAGATGAGGATATTAAATTTGAGTTGGTCGCCAGTGATGACTCTCAGAAGCTTAGTATTAGATTCCACAGAGATGAGCGTATTGTTGTGGGAGTTGATCTAGAAGGAGGGTTTGAGATGATTCATGGTTTCAGTGTGGTCTTGAGGTAAAGAGCAGTTTGTTTGTTTTTTTTACAACTTTTATTCTTTTCCTTTTGTTTATGCAGTTTACTAGTATGATAGTTCCACCAGAGAAGTTTATTAATGAATTTACCATTATATTTAAGGCAGACCAGTATTTTGATGCAGCTGTTTAGAGCCAGGTGAAAACTGGAGGTGAATGTGATAACTTTTTCAGTTGTGAATCCAGACCAATGTTGTTTTATTAGTCCTCTCATCTGCATCTGTTTTCAGTGGATTATTGGGAATTTTGCATAGATTTGCCCTGGAGAATTCCCTAGACAGGCTCATTTGGTGATGGGATGGTCCCACTAAGCGTAACAGAGAAGACAAGTGATTTGTGGTCATATTTAACCAGGGCTATGGGATTGTGTGGTAAGGTACAGGCAATGGCTAAGTTGGTAAGGGTATTCAAGCCTCTAGTGGGTACTTTTACAATTTGCACAAGTGTATTTGTATTAAAGTGTAGTAAATGCTGAACATATACATTTTTTGAGGTGTAAATGCTCTAGTCAATACTTGGGAAATTGAAGCCCCCCTAGCAAGAAATATTTTGGTTTAATGATCTTTCTTTATTCCACACCCAAATGTGAAAGACAAGTTGCATGCTTTCAGAAAGCATTAACTTTTAACCTTGAAGAAACCAGTGCTTTGGCTTTCTTTTATTGCACTATAATCAGCTAGTCTCCATGGAAACTTGAGAAAAAAATGTAACCCTCAGCTGCAGGCTTCTAAAGAGAACTGAAACATTTATTGGTTAAAGAAATAATTTTAATTGCATCTGATGCTCTCTTATTTACTTATTTCCACTTAAAACTTGTTATTAGATGAAGTCAAGGTCTTAATCCATTCACTTAAGAGAAAGTAAGAGAAAACATCTCATTTCTACATATATTATGTTCTGTGCATTTTTGCACACAATCCCCCATCTCAGCAAACCAAGATTATAGCTGTTAATGAAAATATGCTTTTGTCTAGCTTTTTTCTCCTTTTGAATTGTAATACTTACTAAAAATAAGAAAAAAAAAGGCATCTGTTTACTTTAGTATCTTATCACTTACAGCAATAACTAAAATGCCGTTTGTAATAAAACAAGCAATTTATGTTATGAACAGTTTTAAAAAATACTGTTTAAGAACAAAAATTGTTTTACTTACTGTTACCCTTTCCTTCCTCTTCCCTTCCTCTTAGTGTCCTTTCAAACAGAAATGATGAAGTGAGGCAAATACTTTTCATTTCCCCACAAGTTTAACAAAGTCAACAAAAATCCATTCTTTCCACTTTTTCTGTACAACCATATTTCACAAATGAGATTGATGCTTTGTAATCTCACATTTATTCACTAATTTCCAAATTGCTGGTCTTCATCCTGTTCATCTTCATCCCCCAACTCCAGACTCTTTTTCAAATCCAAGGTATTCCTGATTCATCTAGTCAACTCCTATGCTTTTCTTTGTCAATAATTTTGCTTTGGAACATTGGAAAAGGTTTCACTGGCAAAGTCTCCCCATGAGATTCATTATCAGAAGAATGAGAAGCAGAGCACCCTTCTGCTTCATGGCTCACTTTTTGTTGGACAAATATATTTGTATTTTCTCCTTATCTGTCTGTATCAAAAAATGACTTTGGTCCTCCAGGAAAAATATTCTGAAGACAGTTGGGTAGAGCAGCTTGAATCTCACACCTACCTCTCGACATTCACTGATTGCTGGTGTAAATTTATTTCTCTTCCATCTGTTGTATAGTGAATAATCATTTTTCACAAATGCTCTGCTGTCTCCAACTTTTTATTACATTGCCCTTTTACCACAGTTTTGTCAGGATCTACTCTTTCTGCTGGTAGGATTTCATCTTTACTAATACATGTCTTCACAAAAAACGAGCAGCTACAGCTGGTTGACCATTTATTGTAGAACACGAAACAGGATCCATAAGTTTAGTAAGCGCTTTCACGTCCAACAATGACGCTTCATCAGACTTCATAAATTACTCAAAAAGTGCGCTCTTTATATACAACTTCTACCATATGCTATATATAAAGAGCGCACTTTTTGAGTAATTTATGAAGTCTGATGAAGCGTCGTTGTTGGACGTGAAAGCGCTTATTAAACTTTTGGATCCTGTTTCGTGTTCTACAATAAATGGTCAACCAGCTGTAGCTGCTCGTTTTTTGTGATACCTTCGAATTAACACAGCCATTGGTGCACTCTTGTTTTTATGTTCTTATCTTGACTGCCATTACTACAGAGTGCTTTACCCGGTAATTTTCATTTTTGTTCTTAATACATGTCTTCGCTGATTTCTCATGGCCTGATTTTGATGTCTTTCCATTTCACTGTTGCAGTATTCTTTACAACAGGGATCTCTTGTCAAGGGTGGCCCAATATCTGGCCAGTATACTAAAGCCTTTAGGTTGCTTTAAGGTATGCCATACGTCACGCATATACTCCTCATGTAAAGTAGGGCATAAAGGTGACTGTGAAGATATGGGCAAGTGCCAGCATAGCCGTTGCTTGTGTATATATTTTATTTTTGCCAGTTATTCTTCAGCAACGGAAGATTTACCTCTTGGGCTGCTGGTTATAGTTATTACACTAGGAATATAGTGAAGCTTAATTATTTGTCTGAGTCTGTCCATCAGTGTTCTTTTTAGTATTTCTCATGATCTGAACTCTGTGGTTTACTGTGAATATATATTCAGTATTTTCGTGCTCTTTTGTTATTCCTTAAATATATTTGCAACTTTTGTTGTAGCTGATCTTAAAGTACTTGACCTTTGAGAGTGCTTATATTTATTTGTTTACGCTATGTGGGCCACTCCAGAAGACCTAGCTGTCTTGATGAACTGCTACCATCTGTATTAGTATTAATATTACACAGTATAATAGGACACGCTTTGTTAAGAGCCTTATAGTAACTGACTGGTGGCAATGATAACTACCGTATAGTCTAGAAAAAGTTGGTAGAGTGGGTAATCTGTGCTAGCCTTTCCCAGGTATGTATATGTGAAAATTAAATCTTAGTGTGTGTCAGCTACATGGGGCAGACACATGAAGCACTGGGTTTATGGAGCGGGTGCTGGAGGACTTGGCTTGGACACTCAGCTGAGGACCTAACCCTATAGCTGTACCAGTGAGGAGTCTTACTGGGGACTTGGAGGGAGGTAGACCGAGACATCCAGACCCCAGCCTGAGTGTGTTCCCTGTGTGCTTTTAAGGGAAATTGTAACTGATGCAGAGATGTCTGCATCTGGAAATAATGAGTGTAGCCATTTGCATTCCAAGTGCACATCTCTCTCCAGTGTTAGTGGTGAGGATTCAGGCTCCTTGATTACTGGCCCAGCACGGGGACAACACATATTAGTACCCATCACATATCACTAGCAGTGGTAGGCATCACAGTGATGTCCAGACCTACCATTCTCAGAACTTCTTTGCCACCAGTCCAAACACCATCTCTTTATCGTCGGTCTGAACACCCGTTCCATTGCTGGTTCACCAAACCATTTCAGATAAGTGCCACATTTTTTTTTTATCCTGTCTTTTCTTTTTTGTATTGTTGCTTGTGGGGTTTCATGTCATTCAAGAGGGGTAAATGCCAGTGTGGGAGACAGATACCCCTTAAAGACCATCACGAACAGTGCTTATTTTGCCTTGGCGCTTCCCACAATCATACGTCCTGTTCAATTTCTCAGGCCTTTGTTCCTGAGACACTCCATAGTCGGCTTTCTTCCTTGGCTTTGTATTTGGAGAACCAGTTTCTTAAGCTTATACCTAAAGACACTATGAAGGAACTTCCTGCTCCAAGGGAGAGCTGTCCATGAAGAAGGTCAAGAAGCCTGAGTCTGATTATTCTGCTGTGCAGCCTCCGCTGGGCATCTTTCCTGAGGCAAGTAAAGGTTCACCTGGCTCTGCCATTTAATTCTTCTATAGCGACAGTTTCAGATGCCAGTGTGGATCCAAACTTATGCACGTCTTTGGAGGCCTTGCAGTTGTCCGCTTCAGATGTTCATGGGGAAATGTAGCTGATTATTTCAGTGGAGCCTAGGGGGTGTTCCTCAGATTTTGGTCAAGGCGGAAGTTCTGATTACTATTATTGATTGCTGTCCAAGGTCCAAAACCTCTAAATTTTATAAGGCGGACATCCCCTTGAAGAAAGACTAAGCATATTTCTCCAGCTCCTAAGGACCTGCAGAGTGAATGGCAGAATTATACTTGGAGGTTGTTTTAATGCTTTGATGGCTTTGAAACCTCCTCATGGGGTCTCTGTTCCAGCCTCCCCTTGGTCCTCTACTCCCCTTAAAAGACACAGGGAACAGGATTCCTGTGTGGAGGAGATGGATTCGGATGAAGAATCCCTTGCTTATTTATCTCAGATTCCCTCTCCTTTAGACTATGGCTCTAAGGAAGAGGAATCTACTAGTCCTGACACTCCTTTCGAGGAAATTTCGTTTGAGGACACAGTCTCAAGAATGATGGAGTTTTTTTAAATGGGATTGTGCCCAGCTTTCTGAGGCACAGAAGAGGAATTATGAGCTCCTGCAAATAGACTCTCCTAAACCTTCTGCTGTTTTCTGCCTTGTTGGATGCCTTTTCTACTGCATCTAAGACTCCGGATTCCAAGACTCTTCCCCCACGAAACCTGATAGGTTTTATAGGGTGCCTGTGGACTGTAAATTTCTATATAGGTATCCTTTTGCTGACTGTTCTGTTTTGCCTGTTACTTCTGACAAGCTATCTCAGTTGCTGTCTTCTACTGCTGTCTTTTTGTCAGAAAGAAGTAATTTAGAACTATAGAAAGGCTAGGTAAGACTGTTTATACCTCTGCTACAGTAGCTTTTAGGGCTGCCAGTTATCAGACCCATGTGTCCAGGTACATTTTGGCTCTTCTTTCCCAGGCTTGCCAGGTAATTTCTGATCTCCCAGACTCTGAAGGGAAGACTTCTGCTCTTTCTCTGTTAGGGACTTCATCTCAGGTGGCTTGTCATTCTATTAAGTGTAGTTATGATACAGCAGATTCCCGGGTTACTGCCTTTGGTTCTGTGATGAGGAGATATTCCTGGCTTCAGCTTCAAACTTTGCCTGATTATATTATGGCTAAGCTGATGGATGCTCCTCTAGACAACAAACACTTTTGCTGAAGCTGCTGCTTATGATTTATTTAAGTCCCTTCAGGATATGTGCAAGGCCTCGCAGGAATTTAAACATGTTTTTGCTTCTCCTGTGCCTAAATTTCAGAGGCAATACCCCAACAGGCCAGCCTTTGTTCATAGGCAGTCTCACAATCCCCCATGGGCTCCTCCTGCTAAAGCTGCCCAAATGTTTGTACCACAGAAGTCTCCTTTTCCTGACAGACTAGGTGCTGTCTGACTATCCTGTTCTTCTCAGCCACATTCCTGTTTGGTTAAAGATTACTCAGGATTTCTTGGTTCTGTCCATTATCCGCCTAGGGTATTTCATGGTCTGGAAATCTCTTCCCCTTTTATGGGTGTTCATCAGCCTCCTGAGGAAGAGTTGCCTTTTGTTCTAGGGGTGCTTTGGGATCTCTTGACTCAGGAAAGTTTCAGGAAGATCCAGGTTCCCAGAAGGAGAAGGGGGTTTTACTCTAGAATGTTTTTGGTGCCCAGAAAAGAGAGCACTTAGAGACCTGTTCTGGTCCTCTCTCATCTAAACACTTTTCTGAAGCTCCCCTCTTTTTGAACATAGTTCCTTCAGACTTTGTTCCCTCTTCTGCTTCCTCAGGCTTATATGGTGCCTCTAGATCTCAAGGATGCTTATCTTAATATCCCAATTCATCCCCTTTTCTGGAAGTTTTTACATTTGCTTCCTGGCATTTTCAGTTCTCTGCTTTGCCCTTTGGTTTTTCTACTGCCCCAAGGATATTCACCAAATGCCTCACTCCTGTGATTGCTTTTTGCAGGCTAAGAGGGATCCAAGTCTTTCCCTACTTGGACGACCTCCTGTTTCAGGCATCTTCTCCAGAGACTTTGTTGCAAAATCTTCATTTTGCTGTATCCCTTCTTCATATCCTGGGGTGGGTTCACTATAAATTTCAAAAAGTCCTTTCTGACTCCTCCTTAAGATCATGTCTTTCTGGGGTGCAGGATCCAGACTGTTCTTATTCTGGCATCCCTGTCTCCTCCCAAGGCTCTAACTCATTTCTTTTTTTTAATCCCCTTTTTCCTCTGACCTTAGTAACAGCAAGGGAATTTCTGAGAGCTCTGAGGTTCATGGCTTCCACCATTACTATGCTTCCTTTTGCCAAACTCCACATGAGAAAACTTTAGTGGTTTATAAAGTCAAGTTTGGCTTCAGCATTCCCACCCCCCCAAATTTGTAGTTCCTCTTCTTCCACGTCTCAAGCAGGAACTTCAGTGGTGGATTCAGCAGTTGATTCTGAATCCAGGGCTCCTTTGTCATCCACCTCTTCCTCTCATGAGCTGGTCACAGACGCTTCTGATGTAGGATTGGGAGCAGCTTTTGGCTCCCTAAAAGGTGCCGGGATTTTGGATGCCTCATCAACAGAAAGACCATATCAATATCAAGCAGATGAGAGCTCTTCTGCTGACTCTACAGGTTTTTCATACTCTCTTTTCTCCTTAGAACCTCTCAAGGTGTCTACTGACAATACCATGGTGATGTGATATATAAACAAACAGGGGGAAACGGTCTTATCTTACCGGATGGCACTCCTAGTGTGAGAAATACCTCTCCAGTATCAAGTGACTCTTTAGGCAGTTTACATTCCTTCAGGTCAAAATGTTGTGGGAGTCTCAATCCCACGAATGGATGCTTCACAGGGATGTGTTTCTGGACATTGTCCTTCTGTGGGGTACTCCTCAAATGGATCTTTTTGTCTCCCCTCTGAACAGACAACTTCCTCTATTTTTTGCCACAGTCCCAAGTCCTCTGGTTTGGAAGGTGGACTCCCTTTCTTTTTCTTGGAAGGGGATGTTTCTTTTTTTTTCCTCCCCTTCCCCTTATTCCAAAAGTCCTGTTCAAAATACAACAGGATGCTCCCAAAATCTTGCCTTTTCTTCATTTGACCTCTGATTTTTGCAGTTTTATCTACTTGTCTGAATGTCCATTTAAAGCTTCTTCCATTTTTCCAGCCTGTTATTGCATTTAATATACTCTTTCATTGTTTTGCTTATTTTAATCAGCTCTGAGCATATTTGACTTGCAGCTTCCAGTAATCTAATGGAAAAAATGTCTTGCACCAAAGCTGGAGCTGCTTCTTCCTGAACAGCTGCGTAATTCTTCCCAGTCAGTGTTTTCTCTTCGTCATTTCTAACTGTTTTTTTTTTCAGGCTCTGTCAAATTCTTCTTTGCTGGCATCCAGGTAGTGTACTAGCCAGTAAGAGTTCCTGGCTCTTGTTTTTTAGTTTTTTTTCACAGTTGGAGATCTGAAGTTAAGCTGTTGATCACTGTGCAGCCATCTTGGAAAGCCCATAATTTCCAAGATCTTTGAGGGACATTGATGAGGTTCTGTAGCTAAATGAACAGAGTTGTTGAGTCATCAACATAATGTATAATTATTGCAAGTTTGGCTGCCTTCTGTTTGTTGTTTATGAATATATTAAATGATGGGCATTAGCAGTGACCCCTCTGGCACTCTTGCTTACACCGGCAGGTGAGTAGAGTAGGAGTCCTGCCATTTGACAGTTTGTGTACTGTTGTTGTTGTGGTAACTAAAGAACCATTTACTGGTAGTGCTGCTCAGTCCTACTAGTGAGAGTATGTCAAGGAGAAGAGGGCGAGATTTGGTATCAAATGCCTTGGAGAGGCTCAGAGATAGTGTGGTGACAGGGTTAACCACATTTCGTTTTTTTGGTTGACTGTGTCTAGAAAATGTAGTTGGTGAGTTTCTTTGCTGTGATGGGGCTGGAAACAGCACTGTGAGGGAGGGCAAAGTGTGTGTTTGCCTATCAGAAAATGTAGCATTTGGTGGCAGATACACCTTTCTAGAGAATTGAGGGAGCATTGCAATAGATCAGCAGTTCGAAAGCCTTTTTGCCTGTTCTTCAGGATTACCTCATTCTTCCTGTAATTAAGCAGTATAGTAACTGAAGTCCATGGCTTTCCTTCTGCTCTTTGAATGTGCTGATAAGTATTATGACTGTCTCACACTCTCTCACATATCTCTGTCAATGTTTCTGAATTCAGGACAGTCCAGCACATCAGTGATGTACACAAGAAAGATGTCATGCTAGCTCTTTTCAATGTCAGTGGAAGGGAAGAATGCCTTAGATTCTTAAATGTTTCACCTGGATTTGCTTTACCGCTCATCAAAGTGTTTGTTTTGTTTCAGAGAAATTTTGTTTGGGTCTCTATATTGTACAGCTGCCCACCTGTCTCATTATCTGAAGTTTCAAGAGTTGAGAGCAGGGACTGTTTTTATTTTTATTTGCTGCGCAGAATGCCACAGGATGACTTACTATTCTGAGCTCTCTCATCACATCATTTCAGTAAGGGAGCCTAACACCACTTTATTCAGATGTGTTTTCTTCTAACAGTCTGACAGCTAATGTCAGCATTTGCAAGGAAACTGGATTTTCCATACTTGGGTCCTTCTCAGAAGTCACTTGTCAGTAAGCTAATTTTAAAACATCAATTTACTTTTATCAGACACAGCAACTGAATACCTCCTTTATAACTACTTGAGAGGCTAGGGATAAATCCCATAAGGATTACAGGGAAAACCTGAGTCTTAAAAAAAAAGTTTTGGGGTCAAAAGAAGTCTTGTCTGTCCGTCTTCCCACTAAGCTGCCTCATAAGGAGGACAGAAAGTTGTTTATTTGGGCATTTCTAAGTTTTCTTTTAGAGTTGTTGAGAGCAGCCTCCTCAGGCCAAAAAAGTCAGGTCGTCATTGACATGATGGTGCATCAGGTCGCCATTGACATGATGGTGCATCTTCTTTGACTGAAGTGGTCTCCTCTGGGATGTTTCATTCCAGACCACCACCTGCCAAGTCTTTTTCTTGTTACATATTAGTTCTGAACAAAGTGGGTGAGAGTGGTAAACCAATGAACAATAAAAACCAAAAACCACTCAAAAGGCACCAGTACCAGCAGCTGAAATAGACGACCCCAGTGGAGTAAATAATTTAATAGCAGAATCCATCAACAAATAAGTCACATGAACCACCAAAATATCGAAGCACAATGGGTAACAAATTGAATAAGTGCTTTCGTCTGTCTCATTGCAGACTTTATCAAACCAAAAGTGCTTGTAACCAATACTGTTTAAATAGTGGTTCCAATTAACCCACCAGTCTTTTAAAAATACAGTGTCCCAATTAATAACAATGCTATAAAAATAATCAACCATATACATTTTTTTTTAAATAATGTTATAAATTAGCAGCTCTTTCAACCAAAATGGGTTTCAAGGACAAATGTTCATTCAAAGCAGGGGGTTGGCATGAATTTAAACGGAGCTGCCATTTTAACTCACTTTTGTCCACCTGGTTGCCCCAATTACCCTCTCTAATGTTTTTAAGAACCACTTGTAAAATGCCAAATCTAAAGCCAGTTAATCCTATACAAGTGAGGGAATGTTTACAAAGAGCACTATTCATGTTTAAAGTGTTGATTGCATATAAATATTCATATATCCTCTTCTCAGTCTTCCCTATATAAAACCCTTTACAAGTGTGGCAAACACTAATATAAACTAGTCCACAAGTGTTGCAGTTACCCCCAGCTAACCTAACCTTAGAAGGAGGGTCCCCCACCTCCATGTCTAGTACTTTAACCACATAAGTGCAATATTTACATCTCCCACATGGTGCTGTACCCCTTTTGTCTCTCTTAACAATCGGGTGCTCAAAAAAGAATTTCAAATTGTTACCCACTTTATAAGTAAAAGTTGGGCCTTTCCCTAAAGAGCTGACAGTTTCATTGTTACATTCCAAAATCACCCAATTTCTGTTTAAAATAGTTCTCACCTTTTTACCAAATGAACCAAACTGGGTCAACATGGAATTAGAGTAACCCGACCTAGTGAGGGAATTATCTGTGGTCAATGTTTCACAATTCGTTCTTAACCCCATCCTTCAAAAACTTCTACACACATCGATTGAACCAAATACTCGAGGTAACCCCTTGATATGACCATCCACACCAAAGTGGCCAATTCTCTTTCCAAATTCTCTTTGGTGGAACACATTCTCGCCCCTCTAATCATCTGCCCCTGGACTAAATTTCTTTTTATGTAATAAGGATGGTAACTATTAAACCTCAAAAAACAATTGGAATAGGTTGGCTTTCGATAAACCTTTGAGGTAAAAATTCCCAAGTCAGTATCTCTAGTAATAGTCACATCAAGATAGTCAATACTATCCATGTTAAAACTGTGTGCGAATTTGCAGTAAGGACAAACCCCATTGATATATTCAACAAATTCATCCACAACTGACTTGTTACATTTCCACAAGATAAAAATATCATCCAAATAGCATCCATAAAGAAGCCATTCCTGACTAAACCTAGTACTAAATACAAAGTGAGCTTCCCACCTTGCCATGACTAAGTTAGCATAAATGGGGGCACAACTGGCCCTCTTTGCCACACCCTTAGCCTGTTTAAAGTACTCATTTTCAAAGGTTATAAAATTGTTCTGAAGTATTAGTTCCATTACAAAATTAACCAAGGTGTTACCAAGATTAGTAAACTCCACTAGTGCCTCATGAAACAGCTCTAACCAAACCTGGTGTGGAATAGAACTGAACAGATAGACTACATCAATGGTCGAAAAAACAGTAGTCTCAGCAAAATAATATGCTTTTATTCTCGTCAAAAAATCTCAAGAGTCTTTAATTACATGGTTAACTGAACTTAGGGCACCAGTCTATCAACAAAACCCCCAAAGGAATGTGTTGAACTGTTCTGCCCAGCCACTATAAGTCTGTATGGTGGATGATATACATTTTTGTGCACCTTCGGAATTCCAAACATCATGGGAATAAGTGGAAATTCATTAATTAAAAAAATTAAATATTTCTTCATTGATAACACCTTGGTATAAACTATCCTCCAGAAAACGTTGTAACCTTCTGTGGGCTATATGTATCTCATTCAGAAAAAAACGGGTGTATTTCTCAATGTCCTGTAAAATTGCAGTGAAGATATTCACATAATCAAATTTGTCCACGAGGACCACCCCTCCCCCCTTGTCTGGCTTCATAACCCGGACATTGCCAGTAGCCCTAATACTATCCATTAAAAATGTCTCTTCCTTAGTCAAATTAAAATAATCATTTCTGTGTACCTGATATTCATGAAAAATGTCTTTTGTACACATTTTTTCATAGTGGCCCAAACTCTGGTGCAAAGGGGGGTTATAGACACTTTTTCTCTTAAATTTGTTAGGGTTATTAATGCGTTCCTCATTTTCTTTAAACAACAATTGAAAATTCAGTTTTCTGTTATAAAGTTTCAATTCAATTAATACACTAGAAATGTCAGGTTTCTTTGCTGGAACAAACTTAAAGCCCTGCTCAAAAAGAGAAAAATGAATGTCAGTAATGCTCAAATCTGTATAGTTAAAATGTTAAAGCCGTTTAAGCTTAACAATTTCCCTCCAAAGGAAGAAATAATATTCTCAGTCCTATTCTGAAAATCTAAAATCTGGTCTGGTTCCGATTGTTCCAATAGTTGTTCCTTCCCCTCATAGGCTGCCCCCTCGGGGTCTGTTGTCCCCGTAAAAAAAATTGCTTGTTCCTATTCTGATTTAAAATCCTTTCTGACCTTCTTAGTTGAGGATATTCCTGTTCAAAAACATCATCAACCTCCATATCCTGAAAAGCAGCCTGTGTGTTTTCCTCCACCCTTCTAAGGTCCTAAGTAAGGGAACCAGAATCTAAATCATCTAACCCTTCCCTATTATTATCTGCGTTGGACCCATAGTATCTCTTGGGAAGAGGATCAGCTTCTTTCTGCTTATACTCCAATTCATCCCTCTTGAGCTTCTTTAATTTCCTAGCCACATTTTCCTTCACTTGATTCTCAATGTTGTTAAAAATACTATCATATCTGGCTTCAAAACTATTGAAACTTGTATCATTTAAAATTTCATTGTTTAAAACATTAACTTCATCCAGCAGCCCTTTGATTTTTTGTTGTTGATATTAATAATAAACTGTAACAACTCAATCCCATGCCTATAGAACATTGCAAGCAGTTCGTCAAGTTCCTGTTGCCCCACAGTCAACCCGTTCGGAAATTTGAACATCCTGAGTCCCTTTGGAACCCTTTGCAACCTAATGCACTCGGCAAGGTTTGCATTGTCTGTTTGTATATTATGTATCTTGCTCATTTTAGTCTCAAAGTCCCGAGGTCTGTTGTAAATGTCGACCAGTTTAATGCTACTCACTTCGGCAATCAAGACTGGCTCATTATTCACCCACTGGTGAAACCGTCTCGCTCGACTATTGTTGGAATCATGTTCTTCAACGGTCGCCTGTCCACAGGGTATTCTGTTCTGTGTTGATGCTTCTCTCCCCGGCTCCATGCTCAACACCAAAGGGTTCGCAGATCTGGAGGTGTTCATCATACATTGCTGCAAATGAAACGCCGAGGATCCTGGGAGATGTAGTATATCAAGGATCCCCTGCATTTGTTGGTACTGCTTCTCCAACAAAGTAGTAAGTTGTCCAAAAACTTCCTCTTCCCTATTGACCTTAAAAGGTCCGTTACTGTTTGTGGAAGAGGCTGAAACAGTTGTATTGTCTGCTGCTCCATTGGAATCCATGTAGCAGTCAGGAAATGCTCCTCAAACTGGCAAGGAAGGTAAGGTGTCAGTCCCACGCAACCAACAAATGTAAAAAACAAAGTGGGTGAGAGTGTTTAAACCAATGAACAATAAAAAACAAAAACCACTCAAAAGGCACCATTACCAGCAGCAGAAATAGACGACCCCAGTGGAGTAAATAATTTAATAGCAGAATCCACACGAAAAGGTACAGTCCAACAAAAAAGTCACACGAACCACCAAAATATCGAAGCACAATGGGTAACAAATTGGATAAGCGCTTTCGTCTGTCTCATTGCAGACTTTATCAAACCAAAAGTGCTTGTAACCAATACTGTTTAAATAGTGGTTCCAATTAATCCACCAGTCATTTAAAAATACAGTGTCCCAATTAATAACAATGCTATAAAAATAATCAACCATATACCTTTCGTGTAGATTCTGCTATTAAATTATTTACTCCAATGGGGTCGTCTCTTTCTGCTGCTGGTACTGGTGCCTTTTGAGTGTTTTTTGGTTTTTACATATTAGTTCTGGATATAAGCTGTGAGACAATCTCTAGTGTTATGCTTCAGGCACAAACTGTCTTGGGAATCTTCCTGCTCTCCTCTAATTGTAACCTGATCTGGGAACTTGCCCTCCCTAGAATTTCTTTGACTTTTCATTAGCCACAGGCCCAGTGCTGATTTAGCTGAGGTCACCAAGCACCCTGCATATTCTGATGTCATCCCTGTTGATTCCTTTTGTGTCAGCCTTGCCACCAGTGCAAGTGGCTTCAGTGTCTGGCATTCAGTGCCAGTCATTCTTCAACTGTGGATCTCATGATCAAGGGCTTTAAAGCTAGATCAATGTTGGTGTCTGTAGTGTTGATATCCACATTATTGGCATTTGATTCCTTTGGGATAAGGATGCAGATGTGAGCATCATTGACAATGTCTTAGTCTTAGGGGCTGATGTCTGTACTGCCATTTTTGGTTTAGTCTGCTGTCACTTCATTGGGGAAGGAGGCATCAAATTTGACCCTGACCTGGCATTGTCAGTTTCTGTACCAGTGCTGCAACCATCTTTCTAGAAGCCTCCTCTAGAATTAGTGTTGCAGGTGGTCTTCCCTGGTGCTTCCTGTTCATGCACTAACTTCTACAAAGAGCTACTAACTGCTAGGAAAGAGTGCCAGAGAATATTTGATGGAACCCTTTATTGGAATCTGAGTTTGTCTGCTCTGGATCTTTCTTGTCTGAGTCTTCCCCATCTGAAAAATCTAGTAAAGAGGCAGTGTAAGAAGAGGAGCACCTGCACTTTGCTGCTGAGTCTCTGGAACTGTATTCAGACTTGATGTTCAAAACTACCCCCCCCCCCCCAAGTGAACCCAAGTTTGGGGAGTTTCTTCAAATGATGCAGAAGTAAGGGGGGTTACTGGTAGTGGAGAAGGTCCTGCAGGAAGCCTGTTAGTCTTTCCCATTTCAATACTGGGTGTCTCCTCCATAGACAAGAAACTAGTCCTGTTTTCTAGAGAAGCCTGGAAAGAAACAAATGTGTTAGCTCCAGTTCCAAAGAAACCTGAAAGAGACCCTCACCAAGGACTGAAAGTGTTGCTGAAAAATCCATTTGTGTATTGAATAGTCATGGCAGCAGCTGTGAAAAAACTTCACATATCCGAGCTCTACAGTTCACCATCCAGGTAAAGAATCCAAAAGGTTTGACTACTTCAGAAAGAGGATGTACACACCTTTTACATTTTTACTCAAGATACTGGGATAACAGGCACAGATACTCCACTCGTAATTCAGTATTATAGACAAGATGTCTAAGATATTTAAAGAAGGAGGGGGATGCTGAGTTATGAAACAAGCCAAGTACTCAGATCTCCACCTTATCCATGGTTTCCAGCCTAACTATGCAGTTAGCCCATAGTGCGTCTGTTAATGCAGCTAGAGTGGCAGGCACTGGAGTTATATGCCATAATACCCGACTCAACCTTACTGAGTTCCAGGAAAATGTCAAAACATCCTTCTCTGGTACTGTTGAATGTGCTTTAACCTCTTCAGGCCTCAGGTTAAACTAAAGCTGGAGGACAGCAAAAAGGAGGGTAAGATCGTAATGGCAGTTGGCATCAAGCTTCAGCTCCTCACCACCCCCCTTTTCAAGGATGCAGAATTTCACACCAGAAGTGGTTTCACTGTGCCCAACAGTCTCAGGATAACCAGCAAGGAAGGAAGTGGCATGGCTGTGGTAGTGGTAGCTTTCATGGAGAGCAACAGCTGAACAGCAAGTCAGAGGTTGTGTGGCTTTCTGTCAGGAGGACAACAGCAGATCCCCCTGAGGATTTACAACTACTCCACTCTGGAGGCAGTTGAGTGTTGACTATCCTTGCACTTGTCAGTGTAGACAGCCATCACATGACTAGTGGATCCTAGACAAAGTATAGAGGCTATGTGATTTCTTTCCTGTCCCTTCCGGTTATCCCATCCCACTAGAAGAGAGAGACCCATCTAGATTTTACACATCTCCATGGAGAAGCCATCAGGAAGGTCCTATCAGACCACAGAGGTTATAGTTACTACTCCAGGTTCTTCTTGGTGCTAAAGAAGACTAAGGACCACAGGACCATGCTAGACATAAGTGGCCTTAACTAGCTTACTCTCAGGTAGAAATTCCGGATGGTCTGCCCAAGGGAAAGTGGATGTGTTCTTTGGACCTCCAAGACATATACCTGCATATTAAGATCAGCAAGAGGTCAAGAAATTTTCTTCATTTCTGGGTGGGCGACAGTGACTTCCAGTTTCTGGCCCTGTCTTTCAGATTAACAGCCCCCAGGGTTTTCATGAAGTGCATGTCAGTGGTGGCTGTGTACCAGAGGCCATATAGGTCGAAGATCTTCCCTTTGAGCAACTGTTTCTTAACTGTCTTGACCATAGCAAAGTCGATTACAGACAGAATTTCTTTGTTCCTTTTCCTCTAGGCCTTGAAAATAACAGTAAACTTATTTGAACTCCTGACTCCTTGCTACTCCAACCATAGGAACCATAGGAAAGCAAACTGCAGCCAGTGATTTTTTGCTGCTTCTTATTATTATTCTTGGGAATGACAGTAAACTTCCGAGTCCCAGATTAAACCCTCTCACTGCCTGAAGTTCACAGAATGTCTGTTGGGCACTGTCACAATTGCATAGTCAGCCTTACTCTAGAAAGATTACACCTGTGGTTTATGTAGTATTGATATTCCTTCATTCCTGTACAGTTACAGTGATAGTGTGATTCAGGGCACTGAGGTTCATGGCATCAATGATCTTTCAGCTTCTGTATTCATGGTTTCATATGCATGTCCTCCAGTGCAGTGTGGCCCCAGTGGAATCCATCCTTGGACACACTTTCCTGTCAGATAAGTATTTCCAAACCATGACATGGTGGCTGCCAACATCAATCTCTTCCTGGGCAAACTCTATTTTCAGATCCCTAGTAACTACAGATGCTTCAGCCCTAGGGGTAGGTAGGCAGGCATCTTCAGAGATAGACTACCCAGAATTTTGTCACAGTTGGAGGCCGGTCTACACATCACTGTCCTAGAAATAAGGGCAGTTCCATGAAACCCTTCCATATGGAGCTATTTCCATACACTGGGATGTCATGGTGGTTTAGTGGTATATCGGCAAGTAGGGCTGCACACATTCTCACTGCATTTGTTGAGAGGTCATGAGGCTTTGGGTATGCCCTCAGGCTGCTTTCTGGTAGTTATCCATGTATCCAGAGAAGCCATCTATCTAGTGGATCTCGGCAGATTCCCCACAAGTGGTTTCTCAGCCTGATGATGGTAGAATCCATTTTTTCTCCTTGTTGCAATCTGTCAGCCTGACCAGTGCTAGTTGCAGTGAAGTTGTCTCTCTGATACCCTCTCCAGTTCAGCGGGCAGGAGAAGATTTAGCCCAAGAGTGTCTTCCATCTGTCCTTTATGCTTTTCCTCATTGTCTCCGATTCCCAATTAACTGCAAAAAAGCACAGGCAAAGAAAGTCAGGGTCATTCTCATAGCTCTATTCTGGCCTTGAGAAGTGTGAATTTCCCTGCTGTGGCATATCATAGTATCATAGGAGATTACTAGGCTATCAATCCGGAGGTCATTTTAATACTAGCTGTTTCAACCCAATGTAATACCATAGAAGTAGTAGTGAATACCCAAGATTGCATTTAGTGATAACTGTCCATGTCCAGGAGGGTTGTGGGCACTACCCCCGATAAGACTTTATGATGCCCCATCCACTTGTCCAGTTTCCTCTTGAACAGTGTCATAGAGGCAGTCTGTTTCACATTAATTGATAGCCTGTTCCAAAGACGTGGCAGTCACTGGGAGATAAATCTGTCCCTCCAGCATGTCCTATTTAAGTCACGGGCCATATTTAAGTCCCTGGAATGGGGAGCCCTAGATCCATTTGATTTACTGATATGCAGTAAGTTCATTAGGTTTGGTTGGGTCTTGGGTTGCTTTGTAGGCCAGGTATAACTCTCCCATAAGATGTCTATACAGTATGGAGTATCGTGACAGGGACTTTAGTCTGTTAATGTAAGGCACATGCTGGAGGCCCTTGATCTTCTTTGTTAGAAACCTGTGAGGTCTCTCTAATTGCTACAGGTGGTTAGTACTGTACATACCAAATGGGGCCTTATACTCAGTTATGGGTCAGTTAAGTGCTGAGTATATGGGGGTTATGACTTCTTTTGCTCTTAAGGCAATGCCTTTACTAATCAAGTGAGATACGTGGAAAGCTTTCCTTGCAACTGTAGACATGTGGTGGTCAAAGTTAAGGTCATGATCAACCTGTGATCCCGGGGTCCCTTCCCACTTTATGTATGCTTAGGGTATTGTTGTTGATTTGATAGTGTGAAGGAACATTGTGCTGAAGGGAATGATGATGCATTTCTTTGCATTCAGTTTGAGACTGTGACTAATACAGCAGATGATGGTCTGTGTGAGACCCTCCTGGAGTATACTGACATCATTTGGGAATTCAGTGATTGCACCTAGTTTGCAGTCATCTGCAGTCTGTCAGCCACAACTCTTTAGTTTTGACCTGCACTTCTGAGAAGTATATATCAAACAGTAGGGGGCCCAGAACTGACCCCTGTGGCACCCCTCTGGTAACAGGTTTGGTAGTTGATGTGGAGTCACCCACTTTGATAGTGTGTGTCCAGTTTCTGAGCCAGTTGGCAACCCATCTTACAACAAAGGGGTTTACATTCAGTTTGCTAAGTTTATTGGTAATGCCTGAATGTGGGATTGTGTCAAAAGCCTTTGCCAAGTCGAAGTATGCTGTGTGCACAGATTTGCCCTCCTCAGTGGCCTTGATCAAACTTTCAAAGAAATCCACCAGATTTAACAGGCAGGATCTGCCCTTCACGAAGCCAAATTGGGTCGGATCAAGGGTTTGGAGGTCACCTATGTCTTTATTTATGAGATCCATAATAATACGACGCTCCTTTTCTCACATTCTACATCTAGTCTACTGGCAGCTTCCATCCTCTATTCTTCAGGGCCTATGTCCAGGATCAGTCCTCAACAGGTTAGGGTTCAAAAGCCTCCTAAACGGCATCCTGCTGTCATTTTTGCGACCTGTCTCGCCTCCAAAGCCTTCTTGCGCCCCAGCTGTTCTCAGCCTGCAGAATTTTCAGAAACAAACGAAACTGCATTTTAAATGATTTGCAGATGATTCTTAACCATAGATATGAAATGGCCAGTATGGTTAAAACAGCAAGACAACATGCACGCCTATTCATATATCAACATGAAGTCACAGTAAGAACACCATAGCTTAAGAACATTTCTGCCCCTCCTGTGTAGGGCCATACAGCCGGCCCTCTGCCAGAAGTGGCTCTAAGATTGCTCTCAGTTCTGTTCCTATCCTCTATTCAGAGGGAGCACAGAACTCCTTAGCAGATGTGTTTTCACCCTAGGAATTCATGGATCCCTTTTATGGTGGAACAAATTCTTCCTTTGGACATTGTCTGGTGAAAATTAGATCAGACAAGGGGAACTCCCCACATAGATCTGTTTTGCAGAAGTTTTAAACCAAGGTTTGCCAAAACAGCTTGGATCTGTTCGCAAAAAGGTTTCCAATTGAAGCAATCTTCAAGTTCAATGAGGTCACCTCTTTTGAAGTATGCTCTTTCACCTCTGCCTCTCCTCCCAAAATCTGCCAATATGCAGCAAGGACAAGCCAAGGATGGAAGCAAACAGAGTTGATTTTTTCCTACAGCCCAAGTATGAATTACAGCACTGGTACCCATTACTAAGAAGTCTGCCTTGAAGTTCTCGATGGTCTGCAGACCTTTTCTCACAGTCTGTTGTCCATTGGACAGCCATTTGCTCAATGTCTCTGCACCTAACAGCCTGCTAACAGCCTGGCATATTCTGTTTCCCTCCATTTTCAGCAAGTTCCATTTTCAGCAAGTTTTGAATGTTATTTTGAAGTTGGAAAGTGTAAGCGAAAAGGGAAAGATTTTTTATTTCCTTTTGGAGATTTTTTTTTGCAGTTTGAGCAAGAGATTTTAATGTGGAGGTGGCTCTTTCAGTGGAGTACTGAGTTACTGAGTGTCTTTTTCTTAAGGCTCTGTTCTTCTTGCAGCAATTTGGCTGCTAATGATATCTGCTCCACATGATTGTACTTTTCATTTGTTCAAGCAATTTCTTAGAGGGGAGGGCATAAGGACCCCCACCAAAAACCTCCTAACCTCCTACCTCCTCTTTGGGTTAGGATTTGTGTTTTGTTGGAAACTTTGAGCCTGCAGCTTTTGCTGGAGTTGCCATATTTATGAGGGGATCATTTTTTCATTGCTTTTTACTTTTTATACCTCTGCAAGAAGGCAAGAAGAATTGCAGGCCCTTAGTCAGCTTGGAGCCTTTCTTTCTTGATTTTCTCCATAGGAGGGTATCATTTCCTATCCCTTCCTTTATTGGTTTCTAGTGTGGCTTTAAGCTTAAAACCAAACTATTCATTTTTCCTACTTTTTTAAAAATGCCCAAAAATAAAGGGGAAAAAGCACTTTAATTTTAGATGTTCACAGGCAGTTACAGTTATGCTTATTATAGAACCAGCAGTTCAGGTCAGCAGTTGTTGTTGTTTTTTTTTGCTTTAGTAGTTCGTGCAAGCCTGTGTCGAAAACAACTATTTCTATGGATTGGTTTTGCTTTGCTGCATTGCTATTCCCATCATGGCAAGGATTCCATTCAGCTGGGATTAGCCTCATTCCCACTAGGGCTGGGCTACTTCAACAGCTTTTTGTTCCATGGCCTTAAAGATGAGGCATTACATATTCAAGCTTATGGGTCTGTAATTCCCCGGGTCTGTTGCTAAGCCTCCTGTCTGGAGGGGAATAACTGTAGCTGTTTTCCATTCCACAGGAACAATGCCAGTGGTTAGGCTATGATTGAAAAGGGTACTTTCTGGTGATGCTAGTTCATGTTTTAACCTGGTTAGAAGACTGCCTGGAATGTCATCTGGTCCCATAGAGGCAGTGTTTGCCTTCAATAGGATTTTGAGGACCTGCTCTTCAGATATGTAAGGTGAAGAGAAGTTTGGGGGAGGGTTTGTTGTAAGTTAGGAGGGGATAAGGGAGTGAAATTTTCACCAAACCTATCCGCTAACAGGTTCACTATTTCTGTTGAGTCAGTTTGTGTGATACCATTGGCCACCAGTTCTCCACATGCTTGGGTCCCAACCTTTAGGTTATGTACATAGCTGTAAAAGGCCTTATGGTTATCCTAGGCAGTGCTTGCTAGGTTTCTCTGAGGAGCTCTTGGAGGGTTTAACAAGTTGCTTATTTGCCTGTTAAGGCTGAGGTTGCTTTTCCATTGTTGGGTCCTTGTCTTTGTTTTCATGGACAGCAATTTTTTGCATTTATTTGTAGAGTCTGTTGATGCTGGAAGTCCACCGTGGCAGCTTGATTTTACTTGGGGCTCTGGCTTTGATTCTCCATAGTACAGCCAAGTTTATACACTTATGCAGTAAGTCTCGGCATAGTTTCCACTTTCAGCTTGGGCTGGGGCTTGGAATGCATTTATACCGTCACCTAGCAAGGTATATTTTGTCCTGGTGATGTTTTTTAGTCTCATTTCACCCCTTGTGAGTTCTGGTGTTAGTGTCAGCTCGAAGGTGACTGATTTGTGGTTGGTTTTAACTAATGAGGGTCCAACAGTTGCAGCAGTGCACCTGTTTAACATGTTGGTTTGGACCAGATCTAGAATGTTTGTTCCTCTTGTCAGGGTATGGACAATTTGCTCCAGTGGCATTTGAATTCACAAAGTTCAGGAGCTTTTGTGCTAGCAAGTTTGGGCTAGAGTATGTTTCCCAGTTGATGGTGAGATGATTGAAATTTCTCATAACCAGTGTGTTTGGTAAAATTTTGGATTGTCTACAGTTTGGTTAAGTAGGCTTCATGGGTATCGTGACCCATGGACTTGAATGGGGGTCTTACCCACCATTACCTGGACCTGGAGTAACTCCAATGGGTTGTCCAGTCTAACTAGACAGGAGGTGAATTTATCTCTAATATAGATTGAAACACAGCTGCCTTTGTTTTCCATACATTCATTTTGTGGTCTAAAGGTCTGGAAGACATTGTGGCCTTGCAGGGGCCGGGGTACTCTCTGAGGCCTTAAAGCAAGTTTCTGTGACTGCGCAGACATCTACATCTTCTAGTGATAGAAGTGCTTCTAGGGAGTGCAGTCTTTCGTTTTAGCTCCTACCATTTAGCAGCATGACCCTTACTTTGTTCTGATTGGTTAATTTCATGTTGGTAATGTTGCTTTCGAGACCTTGCCTAAAAAAGGCACTATGGGAGAGGCAGGAGCTTTTGCCAGCAGCCGAAAGCCTAGGGGTTCCAGGTGAAAACTGTCTCTGGCAAACTGGTGAGGTTTGTCGACCATGGCTTCCCAGTCAGACAGGAACTGGATCCCATTGGAATGACACCAAAAACTAAGCCAGTTATTGAAATCAATAATTTTTTGTTTCTACTGTGGCATCATTCTAGGTGAGGGTAGTATGCTGCTCAAGGCTAGGGATATACCTGGCTGGGACAAATCATCAGAGAGTTCGACCATGTCTCTCTTCATAAAATCCAGCAAGGTATGTCTCAGGTCATTCATACCAACAGAAACTATGACAGAGTTATAATGCTACTTGTTGCTGAGAGAGTGCATGTGTGATTTGTCGAATCCTGGCACCGGACAGGCAACTAACTGTGACATTCTCCTTGTTCAGCCTGGTGAGTGGGACATTCGTGTGTCTCACTACTGAGTCTCCAATGACAAGAAACTTGGTTTTTGAGTGTTACGCCATACCGGCTTGGTGGATGAGACACTGGTGTTGCTATGTGTTATGAATGCTGTGGGGACTGTGTTAGCTGTAGCAGACTTGTGTTTTGGAGGTCTCTGGTGTTTCGGTAAGTTTTTCAAGAGAACCTTCTCTTATATGGATTTACATGTTTGAGTAGTAGTATGTGTATGAGTAGTGGTACTATGTGAATATGCAGTGGTGTGTGAGATGACAACCTTCTCCGTGTTACTGTTTTGAGTGAGAGAGATCATGGATTCTAGATTCTTGGTGTAAATTATATCTCTTGCACTCTGTACCAGATTTTGTTATTAGTAGTGGGTTGCCTGTGTACATGAGGCAATTGCTACACTGCCTCAAGAGACCCAAACCAACAAGATTGGCAGGAGAAAAAAATGGCAGTCCAACTGCCCATAATGCTATGTTGAAGACTATTGTCACTAGAGGTGCCTTTTCAGCAATGATCACGGAGGAGCTCAGCGAATGGATAGTTCTGCCTGGGTTTAAGGGGAAATTTGTTAAATTTAACTGCCTGACTTTGGTGCACAATTGCGTGGTAGTGCACGGTGCTGCGCAATGCACACACAAGCAGAAACCTGCTCAGATGCAGGGCTTAAATACCAGAAGCTAAAACTTGAAAAAAAAAAAAACCTCTAACAAAAATTCAAAAGGAACAATGAGGATGCTTATTCTAAGCCCTAGACTGGCCTCCCTGTGCTAGTGAGGTCCCAGTCAACAAAGTTCTCTCACTAAAGTACAGATAGGCCCCTTCCAATCCAAGATGTCCTGGAAAACATACTCAGAACAAACAAACCACTACAAACAGTTCCAGAAGCAGCAGACCTGAATCTGGACTATGCTACAGCTACTAGCTACCCTAGTTTCAGTGGGAAACACTAGAGAATGTTTAACGCAGAAAAAAAATAGCAGTGAAACACTGAAAAAACATTTAAAACAGCAGAAAATCAGTCAGAAGGCTCTAAAGAATAATTTAAACATTTAACAGGTCAGTTAATTAAGTACTGCTTGGTGGAGAAACCAGAGCAGGCAGAATACATAGCTTTAAACTCTCTTGGAAGAGCCAGCAATTCTGTCCCAGATGTTCATGCCCTAAAAGCCTAGTTATGTAGAGCTCAAATGATGGTTCCTTAACCTAACAAAGTTAGTTGGGTCATCCTTGTTTCTGCCAAAAAGCCCAAATCACCAGGAAAACATTCAAAAAGATATGGGCACGTGTTGCTATTTTGGAATTTGAGATGGGCTTTGATCCCTTTTCATCTCTGATTCCATTGGTCTTGGACCATGTTGTTTACATTTTTGAATTTGGGCTGCTTTTTTCATCTCCTAAAGCTCACATAATGACCATATCAAACTTATTGTGCTGCCTGGACACTCCCTTAAACTGTCCTAAAGTGTGCAAGACCTTTTTGATGAGAACCTTCCTCCTCAGACCTCTGATCAGAGAACCTATCCCATCATAGGTCCTTAACATCATGTTGGAGCAGTTGACTCATCCCCATTTAAATGGGCCTCCAGGGCAGAGTTCAGGTTCTCTTTGAAGGACGTATTTTCTGTGACTGTTACATCCACCAGATATATAGGTGAACTTTCAGGCCTTATTTGTGTCAACCCCCATACCTAGAATTTCAGAAAGATAGAGTTGTGCTACAAGGTGTTCAATCCCATAGTCATTCCTTAGACAGCTTCTTAGAGGAGTATTAGCCAGATACTACAATCTCTATCAATTTTACATGTATTTTTCTGAATAAGACCAACAGAGAAAAAAATATTTCATTTTCTAGATACTCCCAGACAGCTATGGTTTTATCTCCACTGTATTAAGGACTGTAGGAACAATCCACATTTGTCTCCTTTGCTGCTAACAGATTGAACATGAAAGATCTCTAAAGTAACTCTGTTGAGATGGTTAAATGTCTGCATTAGATCTGTACATCAGAAACCCTGAAAACCTCACGTAGGAGATCCTAAATTACACTCTACATGAGCAGTAGCCACTTTTCATGCTTTTTCCCTAATGTGTCTGCTTGTGCAGCTGCTACTTGGGCTTCTCTTGGCATATCTGCAAAACATTACTGTGAAGAAAGGAGATACTGTCAGCCCAGCTAGCTGGAATTTTGTAAATAATTGTCATTTGTGAATATCAACATGATTCATATAAGATGCTTGTGTTATAACTGTATTAGAACTGTATGTTGTGTGTATATCAAACTAGGTTTGTACAGACGTGTTGAAAAGATATTTTATAAAGTGCTTCTGCTTAAAATTTAACCACAGTGTGCCCTACTGGAATAGAATAGAAATGTACATGCACTATTGTAACAGTTTAAATATGTATTTTAACTGTGGAAACTAGAACACAGGAGGTTAACTTCAGTCCAAAACTTCAGAAGAATAGCTACAGTTAAATTATTTTATAGGCTACGCAAGAAAAGATGATATCTTTCAGTTTTCAATGCAGCAAGGAGACACTGTCTAAAACTAGGCAGCTTTCTGTATGTCTTTAGGGTGAAGTAATTACTAGTTTTGAAATGTGAAGGAATGCAATTGTTTTATGACTTCCACCATCTGCCAAAAATCTGAGATCTATGTATTTTCACAGGTAGATGCTAAATACTGTTAGGTTTCACCTGGTATAGAGTCAGATGACAAGAAATTATGTCATTCTTCAAGCTATCCCAGCAATAATATTTGAGATATTGATTTGGGAGGTCAGATGCACAGCATTCTGTATTCGGTCTTAGATCTAACAACAAGAACCATTCACCACACATCATCCTTGCTCTGTAAGTAAGTTTCTAGGGTATAGTAATTCTTTTACATACAGTCAGGAATATAGCAAAGCTTAGTTTAGATATTTTTCTTTATTTGAGACTGTCTTGCAATGTTTTAAATATTTCCTGTGATTTTGAACTCTAATGTCACTGTGAAAATATATCTAGCATTTTCTTGTTCTTTTATTATTAAATATATTTAAACCTTTCATTGTGGCTGATCTTTGTAAGAGATATTTAAGTTTTGAGAGTACTTGCATATTTATTTTGCTGTGGCGACCCCTAAAAGCCGAAAGACACAACAACAACTGTGTGGGCCACTCCTTATAGCGTTGCTCTTGGTCAAACTACCATTTGTATTAATATTAATATTACACAGTAAGATTGGACACCCTTTGCTAAGGGCCTTAAAGTAGCTGATAAGGAGTTGGCTGGTGGCAGTGATAACTACCTTGTAGTCTGGGCAAAAGAGGGCATAGTTAGTAAAGCTGTGCCACCCTTTCCAGGTGTGTGTGTATATAAATCAAACCTCAGTGTGTGTGCCAGCTACTTGGGCAGGAACACGAAGCACTGTTTGGACAGGGCAGGTGCTGGAGGTCTTGGCTTGGTCACTCAGCTGAGATCTCAACTCTATAGCTGTGCCAGTGGGGACTCGTATTGGCAATATGGAGAAAGAGGGAGAAACCAGCCCTGGACTGACTGTGGTCTCTGTGTGCTCTTAAAGGAAATTGCACTTGATGCAGAGAGCTGCATCTGGAAGTACTGTGTGTGTACTTGTCATCCTCCCAGTGTACGTACCCCACTGGTGCTAGTGGTGAGGATTAACACTCCTTGATTACTGGTACAGTGGTGGGTCATCACAATTACAAACGGGATATAATCTCCAGACCTTGAACACAGTTTGAGCTACCAATATGTTAGGTATTCCATTACTGAGACCACTCAAGTTGGTTACTACAGGAGGATGAACCAGACCACATCAGATTCATTTGTGTACTTACCATAATGAAAGAGCTGAGGGATCATGGATCATTGCTCTCTGCAGTCGCGTCAAGTCATCCCCCACCTTGATAGGTCAGACTGGGGATGTGAGCGAGTTTGGTTCGTGTGAATATGATGGAGTGCCTACTGTGATCTGGTGGAGATTCTTGTGTGCAAAGGATTATGTTTGAGTGGGTAGGAGAAGAAGCCTGGGAAAGTTTATATTGATGCTGAGGTGAGTGTTGCTTACATTCCTAACAATTCAGGAGCATGAACCACAACTGTACAGATCTGTTGTTATGGTAAGTATATAATCTGCTCCAATCTTCTATTTTTGGTGGGATAAACAGGCCAAGTATTCAATCGGCCACTGAACTTTGAGGTTTTGTATTTTGAAGGAGTTCAGAAGCATAGGTCTAGAATAGAGGTGACATAGCTTTTTGGCTCAGGGACCATATCTCAGATTAAGTAAGGCTTAGGAGACACACAATAACAACATTATCCAAAGTATATTTGAATGGGTGCTCCTCAATATTTTAGCATCTGATTTCTTTGTATGGGTGTGTGTGAGATATATATATATATATATATATATATATATATATATATATATATTTCTGTGTGTGTGTGTATGTATGTATATATATATAGATATATATATATATATATATATATATATATATATATCTACTTCACTTACCCGAAAATCCACATCACTGACATTCACTTCACTGAGACGAATACACTGACAAACCAGAAGACCGACATCCAGAACACTGACATTCCGATCCGAGGTAAGTAACCGCTTGGCCGTCCTGGAAAGGAAAAAAAAAACAAACAAAACTAAACCCACTTGTGGGGGGGCTTTGCCCCCCACACCCCCGTAACTAATAACTAAATATATCAACCGTGAGATCGCACTACCGCAGGAGTAAGGGGCAAAGTTCAACAGCATGGCTAAGCGGTTACTTACTTTGGGTCGGAATGTCGGTGTTCCGGATGTCAGTCTTCTGGTTTGTTGGTGTAGTTGTCTCGGTGAAGTGAATGTCGGCGATGCGGTTTTTCGGGTAAATAAAGTAGACCCATATATATATATATATATATATATATATATATATATCTATATATGAAATACAGGCACTAAATAGCAGGGGTGGGTGTGGGGAGACGGTCCCCAATGTTGCAGGTGTACACTGGCCTAAATACAATTTCAAAGTTTTTACAAGTTTTGAATAGTGAAACTCGCCTTTGCAGTCTTGTAGTTTCTGAAGCTGCTGTTGTACAGTAGGGAGCTTAGTGAATGCCCATCACAGAGTCAGAGTATTGTACCACCTCAGTCCATGAACAAGAACAGATACTTAACTACTTGGATGGATACGTCTCTGTGGTTTGATTTGTAATTGAGTAAACAAAATAGTGACCACAGCAGTAATAATGTAACTGTCTTTGCTTTAGCATACACAGCTTACCTAATCTGCTAGTCATCCACAAAATACAAATAAATAGACACAGTTTTTATACAGTGCTGATGTTTGAATGTGATGAATCTGAAAGAAGTTAAAGCCTCTGTAATGCATTTCAACTTTCTGCTCCTGGATATATTCACACTGCAGCCCCCATGACATGCCACATTACTAGTCATTTTAACAAAGGATTATGGCTTTCACATATAGAGCTTGCCTATCCCACTATCCCCTCATTAAATAAATGTCCACACTTAACTTTGATGTTTGACTGTGAAAGAAATTACAACCCGGTGATTATATATTTCAATTCTCTACTCATCAGACACACAAACCCAAGCCATATTTATTATCTGTAAACAGTGATACCTTCAAGCTATATTTATTATTTTTAACAGAGATAACTAATTGCTTTTGCTTTCACATACACAGTCCACCTATCCCACTTCCTGTTTCAAAAAATAGCCATAACTTCACTATATGGTTCTGATGGTTGCTTTGTGAGAGAGAAAGAAACTCTGCTGTGTCTTGGGCAAAATTCCAATCCCTAAAAGATTTACAGGCTGTTATTGATTGATTGGCTGTTACCCGGCAATATAGTTATGTAAACAGTAAACATGGCACTTAATCGGCAAATTTGGTCAGCCAACCACTCCTCATTGACTTGTGCGGTAAATTGTGTGTGTACACTGGTGCGATGACTGGCAGAATGCCATTTCAGTGTTATTGGCTAGACTGCTTTGTAGAAAATCATGTTATTGACAACAGTTTCATCTTAACAGCGACTTGTCTCCTGCCATCATTGCAGATACATGCAGTTGTAACCTGTATCCCCCCCCTGTAGTTGTGAAGCTGGTCTTTTTGTACTGCTTATTGGTAGATGACCATAAAGCCCAATCACCGTCTTTACTGTTTACGTAACGATATCACCGGGGCTGCTCACTGAAGTAAATCAATGTATGATTTGCATGTAAAGTTTTCTAACACGTCACGGCTAACAGGTCATAGATATGATACGTAACTAAATAACTTATAAAGTAGATCACTTCATGGAGATCCTTAAAATATCAGAGCAATTATGTTGTTAAATTCTTGCTTCTGTTTGGAAATATGACAAAAATCAAAAATCCACCCTTTAGAAAGTCAGCTTCAAATGAATGATAAAGAAGAGGTCGTCGACTGAAGCAGCTATTAAAAAAATCCAGGAAAGAAAATCCATGCTGGCATTGATTAAGTGCCGTCTTTACTGTTTACATAACTAAATCGCCAGAGCCGGTATAAGGAAGTACTGATTTATTTCATTGCTTTTTTTAATCGCTATGACCTACTTGCATCCATGCTGCACTTGGCTAGGTTGCACGATCGTCTCCTTTGACTATTTTCTGTATTTTACCAGCTGCTAGTGCCTTGACCAAGAGGAAAATGACTGACTTTATTTCTTTATTGTAATCGTAAAACTTGCTTAATTTAATTTATTGCATCTGCAAGTAATGGATTTGACTTTCAGTAGTGCTGCTGCTGTTTTGTCCAGTCTGCAGGCTACTGCTTCCAGCTAAGTTACTTTATGTGAGAAAAGAACTTGGCCATGTTGTGATTGTAAAGCTACCTCACTATTTATAATTTAAACTAAGCGGCAGGTGGTGAAGTGTCACTCCATGGAGTTGCTTTGAGAGAGAAAAATAGTCTGCTTTATCCCAAGTGAAATCTCAAACCCCAGGAGATTTACAAGTTGTTACTGATTGGCTTTGTTTTCTTTTTCTATTTTAAATTGCATTAACTTGCACACTTCTGTGCTCCAGTTTCCTGGTCTCCAAAGAGCTTTACATCAAGCAGCAGAGGGGCACAATACACTCCATATGTATGTATATCATTAGAAGTCAACAGACTGCGATTATTGTTTTCCTATTTTTCTGCCTCCACACAGTGCCTGTAATCCTCAGTTGTTGTGAGTGGCTGCTCAGTTGGTGCTTCAGCCCTGCTAAGTGACATATTACTACACTAAACTTCAGCCTTCACCACCCAGTTTAGCTGAAGCTGCTTGGCACCTGTTTTTCCTCCCCCTTTTAGTACTGTAACCCTTGTCATATCTAACTGCGCAATGCCAGGTAGGACCTTGCTGTTACAAGGTAGGACCTGATTACTTTTCACATCCTTCAAATCCCTGTGATAGTCATTAAGTTAGATTATTGTAGCTAATTCAATAGCCAGCCTAAAACAAAACAAAAAACATCATCCCATTTTATACTGAAGTCATGGATCCACAGACCACATCTTCAGTCTTAGTTGCCAGCTTGTTTTAGCACTATACCAAGAGGCAGAGTTCTAACTAATTAATGCTCACTGATTATCGTTCACCTCTACCTTGCCTACGGTCCAAATGTGAGAGGTGAAAATACCCTCTTACATTGGAGACCATGTACAGCATGCAGGAGGTTGTTAGTGTCCACTCCCACTGTGCAGCTGCTTGCCACTCATCTGAAAATAAACTTGCATATACTGTGCTACTCCAGAAATCTCTCCCCATGTCCACAGACTTGTAAGCCTGACTCTCAAACATCTTGGCATCATAATGTAACCTCAAATACTACACCTTAACCACAACGTAGTGCAAAAACTCTGTCTAGAGGAATCCTCACATTGTTGCATCTGAACCATTAAGGTATCATAGACCAGCTAAAACTCAAGGTAATATCCTAGTTCTTGATGACTCTCCATAGATATCATGGCAGGAAATGGGAGAATCGGAAGAAGCTGAAAATTGAGATGGAAGAGGAAATGGTAGAACAGGTTAACAGCTACAAGTCTTAAGTGATAATTTAATAAAAGTGTAAAAAAAATTAGCTATAACTGAAAGTCCCTTAGTACATCTACTCCATGCATCCCTCATCAACAAGTCACCAACAGCAAACCCCGCCCATAACTAGCATTCATAAGCCAGTTTCTGGTAATAATAATTTAGTGGCGGTTTGACTGTTAGATGTACAGATTCCACACTTACTGGGCTATACAAGGACTGGGTTACGGTCAGCTGCCTCTCAGGAGTCAGGATTGCTGACATAACTAGGGGCCCTTAACATCCTTTCGACTGGTAATGGCACCATAGTACTTTCATGTAGGAGTAAATGACCTGGTACACAAACCCCAAGGGATGTGCAGAGCGACATGCTTGAACTTGCTGCAGAAGTGTTAAATAATGGTAATATTCTGGCTTTGAGTGGAATACACCATTCACGAAAAATTATACTGAAATATAAGGAGAAGATAATTGAGTTCAGCTATTGGCTAAGTGTCTGGTGTTATTCTAGGGTGATACTGTATGTAAAAATCTTGGACGATATGGTCGACAGTCCAGCTTCCTTGCTATGGGCAGCCTACATCCCTTATTCAACAATTTTTGCATGCTGGCTAAAGCTTTTGCTGCCTCCATGTTGCCTGTTTAAGCTGATTTCAATCTAATGAATATCCTATCATATTAAATCTCAAATTGGAAAATATCAAGGTGGTTCTTTTCAATACCAGGAGTCTTGACAACAAACTACTTGATCTCGACGCATTTTTGCATCTGGAAAGTGTCCATGGATGTGTATTTACTGAGCCATGGCTCAGACACAAAGAATGTACCCCTTAGTGCCTGGGATTTGTTCTTTCCATGCTTTTAGACCAATTGGAAATTGTAGTGGAGTCTTTGTGTTTGTCTGTGATCGTATACCTTCAAGAGTCATAACCCAGAGACTCCAACGGTGAGCTCTTAGAATTTCAGCTTACCTTAGTCAAGTTAAAGTGCCATCTTGTAGCCTGCTGTCAGTCACCTACTCGCACAAAATTTCTGGCATTCCTTAAAGATATTCTATAAGCAACGGCTTAGTTATCCTGGTTGGCTTCATGTAGACTGGAGCACCAACACCACCAAGATAAGGTATGCACAAAGATTTTGTTTTGGATAGGGTAAACAAACTCCCTGCATCAAATTGGCCTTAAACACACCAGAGTCATAAACATTCCTGACCTGAGTCTTACTAACGCACTAACTCAGCCTTCCTGTTTCATTTCCCCTGGTTTGCCCCACAAAAATTATCAGACCACCAGCTTGTGACATTTACTCTCATAGCCTCCACTCCCCCAGTAACCAGCACCACCCTTTTTAGAAACTTTCAAAGGTGAACCTCATACAGTTTAACAAAAATAAATAAATAAAAAATCTAAATTTACTTATGATGCTTTAGCAGTTGAACCTGAATATGCAGCCAGTTACACTAATGATTTTTATGCCCATTTAGGTAAATTCATTGATATACAAGTCCCTACTAAAACTAAATACATTGGAGAAAATTCAAAAATAAACCACCAAGATCAGTTAATTTAAAACATACTTTATAAACAAAGGAAAAAAATCATTAAAATACCAAGATGGGCCAGAACTCCCAGCATGTGAGAATAATATAAGGAAACAAAAGCTTGCCAAGAACCTCAAGGCCACTGTAAATGTCAAAAATGCATCCTATGAACTGAAGCTAGCATCTGAGACAAAGGATAACTGCAAGTCCTTCAGCTGTTTTAGGAAACTTAAGAAATAATTTACAGTATTGTTTTGACCTTTGTACAGTGGGAACCACACTGAAACCCAGATGACACTGCATATATACTGGCAAACAAGTTTGCTGCCAATTTTTCTCCCTGAAACTCCCAACATAACTACAGTCATCATGAGTCACACACACTTCTACCATTACAAAGGAACATGTCGTGAAGGTTCTTTAAAAAAAAAAAAAAGTTTCCTTTTTGAGTCACCTGATAACATACCAGGTTGTCTAATAATGTCAAACATGCACTCACATCCCCCCTTAACCCGTTTAACCTACATCTTGTTACATGCTATGTTCCTAAATCCTGCTGTAGTGCTGTAATGATGATGCTCCACAAGGGGAAGCCCACAACTGATCCTGGAAACTATAGGCCTAACAGCCTTACAAGTCTGTTCTGTAAAGCCCTCATTTTGTATCATTACCAATTCCCTTAATCATATAAAAAATCTCATTAAGCTTGTCAAACAATTTGGCTTCATAAAAGGTATATCATGTCCACTAAATCTTGCCCACATCCTTGAAAATGCCACTTAAGCAGTGGACAGTGGTCATATTGTACATGATGTTTGTCTTGATCTGACCAAGGCAACTGACACCATACCACACGAAAGAATTGTAAATAAGCTATTGACCCAAAACTTTAGTCCCTGACTTAAGGACAGAATGCTTCCCTTGTGCCGGGCAGAAGCTAGGGCACATTGAAGGTGACCTGAGGCTTTGGAAGTTGATTGGCAGGCCTGATCCTTTGGCAGGTCTTACCATATAACCTAGGCTACTGCATTAGTGACCTATTCAAACATCATCTATTATGTATTATGCTAAGTTTTACTTGTACAACTGTACTTTCCTCCTATATTCAGCCCTGGTCAGATCCACTGTAGAAATATAATGTACCGTTGGAAATTATATATATATATATATATATATATATATATATATATATATATATATATATATATATATTGTGTGTGTGTGTATATGTGTGTATAATATATATATATATATATATATATATATATATATATATATATGGTGTGGATGGGAGGAGAAATGGCTTAGGAGTTATTCTGAAGGAACAGTATGCTAAGAGTGTTTTGGAGGTGAAAAGAGTGTCGGATAGATGTGCAGCAGGTAAAGGTGATAAAGGATAATGAGGGAAACATATTCACAAGCAAGGAGAGTGTGTTGAGGAGATGGAAAGAGTACTTTGAGGGGTTGATGAATGAAGAGAATGAGAGGGAGAGAAGGTTGGATTATGTAGGGATAGTGATTCATAAAGTACAATGGATTAGCAAGGAGGAAGTAAGGATAGCTATGAAAAGAATGAAGAATGGAAAGGCTGTTGGCCCAGATGACATACTTGTGGAAACATGGAAGTGTTTAGGTGAAATGGCAGTGGAGTTTTTAACCAGATTGTTTAATGAAATCTTGGAAAGTGAGAGGATGCCTGAGGAATGGAGAAAAAGTGTTTTGGTACCAATTTTTAAGAATAAGTGTGATGTGCAGAGCTGTAGTAACTACAGATGGATTAAATTGATCAGTCACAGCATGAAGTTATGGGAGAGGGTAGTGGAAGCAAGGTTAAGAAGGGACGTGATGATTAGTGATCAGCAGTATGGTTTCATGCCAGGAAAGAGCACTACAGATGCGATGTTTGCTCTGAGAGTGTTGATGGAGAAGTAAAGAGAATGTCAGAAGGAGTTGCATTGTGTTTTTGTAGACTTAGAGAAAGCATATGACAAGGGTGCCTAGAGAGGAGTTGTGGTATTGTATGAGGAAGTCAGGAGTGGCAGAGAAGTATGTGGTACAGGATTTGTATGAGGGTAGTGCGACAGTGGTGAGGTTTGCAATGGGAGTGACGGATGCGTTTAAGGTGGAAGTGGGGTTACATCAAGGATCAGCTCTGAGCCCTTTCTTATTTGCAATGGGGATGGACAGGTTGACAGACTAGATCAGACAGGAGTCCCCGTGGACTATGATGTTTGCAGATGACATTGTGATCTGTAGTGAGAGTAGGGAACAGGTGGAGGAGACCCTGGAGAGATGGAGATATGCACTGGAGAGAAGAGGAATGAAGGTCAGCAGGACTAAGACAGAATATATGTGTGTGAATGAGAGGGAGGATAGAGGAATGGTGAGGATGCAAGGAGTAGAGGTGGCGAAGGTGGATGAGTTTAAATACTTGGGGTCAATAGTTCAGAGTAACGGTGAGTGTGGAAGAGAGGTGAAGAAGAAAGTACAGGCAGGATGGAGTGGGTAGAGAAGAGTGTCAGGAGTCATTTGTGACAGACGAGTACCTGTAAGAGTAAAAGGGAAGGTCTAGAAGAGGGTAGTGAGACCAGCTATGTATGTGGGTTGGAGACAGTGGCATTGACAAAAAGGCAGGAGTTTGAGCTGGATGTGGCAGAATTAAAGATGTTAAGATTTGCACTGGGTGTGACGAGGGTGGACAGGATTAGGAATAAATATATTGGAGGGTCAGCCCAGGTTGGAAGGTTTGAAGACAAAGCCAGAGAGGCACGATTATGTTGGTTTGGTCATGTGCTGAGGAGGGATGCTGAGTATATTGGGAAAAAGATGCTAAGGATGAAGCTACCAGGTAACAGGAAAAGAGGAAGGCCTAAGATAAGGTTTATGGATGTGGTGAAAGAGAACATGCAGGTGGTTGGTGTGACAGAGCAAGATGCAGAAGACAGGAAGAAATGGAAACAGGTGATCTGCTGTGGCGACCTCTAACGGGAACAGCCGAAAAAAGATGATGATATATGGTGTGTGTGTGTGTGTGTGTGTGTGTGTGTGTGTGTGTGTGTGTGTGTGTGTGTGTGTGTGTGTATGTATGTATGTATATATATATATATATATATATATATATAGATATCTATGGGTCCACTTCGTAATTTTCAAAACTTCGAACATCAGAATTCCGATGTTCGAAGTTTTGAAATCCCGTAGCTATACAATTGAGATTGCTCAACAATGCGGAACGGTAACTTAACAATTCTCTTCACTGTAGTGCAATCATGGAGTTGGTATATTTAAGTTACTGGGAGTGTGGGGGGTGCAGGGGGGCTTGGCCCCTGCAGAATCATGATTTCTAATGCTCCAGATGTTCAAGATTTTGAACCACACACCCCCACACCCCCACAACTTAAATATACCAACTCCGAGATTGCACTGCAGTGAAGAGAATAGTTAAGTTATCGTTCTGCACTGTTGAGCAATCTCAGTTGTATAGCTTTGGGATTTCAAAACTTCGGACATCTGAATGTCGGGATTCTCATGTTCGAGGTTTTGAAATTACGAAGTGGACCCGTGAATGTATGTGTGTGGGTTTACAGTTAAAATGTCGACATTGACATGTCCGACAGCCACCTCCTTGTCCATGGTATGAGTGACAGTCGGAATATCGACGTTCATGTGTACAACCATTCAGAAGGATGTACACATGGCAGGGATTCACAGCATTGCTGTGAATGGGGGATTTAGAAACTATGGTCGACAGAATTTGTCGACATTGTTGCATTGACCATACAACCTACTTTAATATGTATGAGTCAACGTTATTTGTTGTGAAAATCAGCATTCGCGCAAGTGATTTTCTTGCTTTTGATAGTAAACCGTGTGTGTGTGTACATATGTATCTCAAAAATCACAAGTAACTATTGTCATTCAAGAACAAAATCCTGACGCACCCGTGAGGCAATAATTCAACTGCTGCAAGGCGGTTGTAAAAAAACAGGTTTAATTCCGTAACAAATCCTTTGGTACAATAAAAACAACGTGGAGACGAGCGCTTTCGCCTGGACAATTCCAGGCTTTATCAAGTCAGAATGACTTGATAAAGCCTGGAATTGTCCAGGCGAAAGCGCTTGTCTCCACGTTGTTTTTATTGTACCAAAGGATTTGTTACGGAATTAAACCTGTTTTTTTACAACCGCCTTGCAGCAGTTGAATTATTGCCTCACGGGTGCGTCAGGATTTTGTTCTTGGTTGCTCTTCATTTTTTTGAGTTAACTATTGTCATTCAGACCATACACAAATGCACAGCTGAATGAAATTCCATTTCTCCAAGCTCATGTACAAACAGAAAAACAAACAAAAGCACATAAAGAGCATCAGTGACAGCAGTGACAAATTAAGGCAAAAAGCCTCAACGACCACAGTCTCCAGCAATCCACTCTATCCACATCACCACCATCTCCCTCTCCAACACCAGCATATCCTAAGTCCAGTCCGGTCCCCTCTGACACCACAAACCCATGTCCGATCTAGACAAACACCTGTCGGACAATAATCAGGTATCTGCTACTGTATTCAGAACATCCACTGCTTCCTGAAGGCCTGAACTAACACAGCCAGTTCAGCGATCTTTCAACAGTCCGAATCATCCACACCGTCCCAGTCACCGTTCCATCAGCAGCTTCCCAATCAAAACCAGATCTCTCTAACCCAGCAGTTCAAATCCTGGAAGTCAAGGCTGGTTTCCTCCTTCTGCCATCCACATTCTGCACTCACTTACATTTGCCACGGAAGGCCCATACTTCCCTGATCAGTTTAACAATATGATAGCAAAGCAAACTCAACATGACACCACAGACATCATGGCACCCGTCCAGGCCAAATGGACTACTTGGCGAGCTACAATCTACAAAAATAAACATAAAAACATAAAACATAAATTGAGAGCTGGAGAGGCTGCTGCCACACAAAGTGCCGCCATCTTCCTGCTGCCATATTTATATAAATATATAGCAGCTGTTCCTCTCTCTCTGATATCACTCCATGCTGTTAGGAGAGTCTGGATGCACTGTCCCTGTACTCTGTGTCTTATGGACTCCTTAGGGGAGATTTGTGCCTCACTTGTTGTTTCCTTAGGTAATATGCTATCTTTGACCTCCTTTTTCTCTGTAAGGTGAATACTGCAACTAACACTAGAACCAGTTATCTAAACCTACTCAGGAATTAAATAAAACACAGTGGGTGGATTATGTTCATCACCTAATAGATTTCCTCTGCAGGTCAAGCAATTTAACTCTCTTGTTTCAAACCTAGCTTATGTGACTGGATGGGCACCCTTAAATTAAAAAATAAGAAAAACACGCTATCCAGGCAGTACAGCATGTCTCAGTTTTTAATTTTGGATTAATGAAGTATTAAGTTCTTCAGATAAAGCACAATACACAAACAGTTCTTTTAATAAGGAAGTAATAGTCACGTTTGCCAAGCCTCCTGTGTGATCCAATCAGAAGCTCAGTTACGTGTTTGAATGTAGTGCCTTCAGGAAGTGCTGCTTCTTTTCTTGATTTTAAGTTAGAAAACATTTCATTTAATTTATTCAAATATATATAAGCATAACTAATGAGTAAATAGTGAAAGAATAATAAATAAAATGTGTGAAAAAATGTGTAGCAAATAAAAATTAGAAACTAAAGGAATAAAATTATTTTACAAGTGTCTATGAGACATGCTGATGTTGAATTACTTTTTAACTTTCAACAATTCCCATTCAAAGAATAAGTAATTTAATTTCCAAAAACACCAATAACCTTTACACTTTTTCATCTCATCAGAGCCTTTAGTTTTAAGTACTGGGGCTATAGAAATATAATAATTCAGTCCTGGCCATGCACTGCCATTGAATTTAAGCTTGCCAGTACAGTTCTTGTTTTTCCAGGTTCAGTGACCAAGGACCTCCTCTCATGTTAAGGCTGACTTTTTCTGTAATAGTGAACTTGAATTTGTGTTCCTGGTTATTTTTAACATGTTTGTGAAGTGCAGTTGTTTCCTTCATTTTTCTGATGTCATAAGTATGTTCATATATGCGCTGTTTTAGTTTACGTTTGGTCTTCCCTGTGTAAAGCCCAGGATAAGATTGGCAAACGACCATGTAGACTTCACCACTGGTTTCACAACTGTATTTTCCTTGTATTTTGATAGTTTGTGACTTGATTTTGAAAGATATTTGAATGTATTTACAAAAAGGACAATGTCCGCATTTGTTCATGTTGAAAGTTTTGGGGGGGGGGGGGCTTTTTTGGTGTTCATTGCTTCTAATATGTTCTTCATATTAGTTTGTTTTCTGTACATATAACAATAGGTTTTTGTCCTAGTTTTTCATTAGTTGCTGTAATACCAACAGCCATTTTTTGTTCCAAATCCATTTAATAAGGTTGCTATCTACTGTGTAGGTGGTAATAAAGGCATTTTTGAAACTCTTCTCGAGTTGTTTCTCTGTATATGTAGGGATGCATATGGTGTTCAATACTGATATTATTATTTCAGACCTTCGATACAAAATTGGGACAAAGTACTTTCTTTCATGTTTTTTAATCACTTCATGCATTAACTCTTTGATAAATTGGTCAGGGTAGCCAAGGTAGCCACGTCTTTTAAGCATTTCTTTCAGTAAGAAACATTCATCTAGAAAGACATCCTCCTTTATAATGATCCATGCTGCCCTCAAAAACTGTCCTTTTAGCAATGCTTTCTTTTGTGTTTTTGGATGTGAACGTGACAAATGAAGGAAGGCATTAGAATAGATTGCTTTACTGTATATTTGTGATACAAATGTTTTTGTTTCAAAATCCTTTCTTATTAGTACATCTAAGTTAGCTATTTCATTTTGTCCTGTTTCGTATGTAAATCTTATGAATTCAATTGTTGCGATGAGATAGACCAAAAAGGCAGGTAGTTTTTTCTTTTTCATTTTTCCAAACAATAAAGATCTCATCCAGATAACAAGTGTAAAATCTGCATGACTCCATAACTTTGTTGAAAAGAAAGTTTTGTTTCCCAGTGATCATTACAATGTTGACCAATAAAGAGCCACATGGAGACCCCATACCCACCCCTTTGTTTTGTAAGTAATACTGACCCTCAAAATAAATGAAGATGTTTCCTAGTATTGTCACCAGTAGTTCTTCATATAAACTAATCTTTTCTTGTGGAATATTTTTAGTTGAAAGGTAATCAGTGATCCACTGAATTCCAGTATTGTGGGGGTATCACTTTATACAAGTCTTTCACATAAATTGTAAGGAAAGCTTCCCCTTCATGGAATTCGAGTTTGTGAATTTTGTTCAAGAAATCTCATGAATCTTTGCACGTGTTCATCTTTCATCCAAGAATTTCATGTAAGAGTACGTGATGGATCTTCAACCATGCACAAATGGGCACAAGGGGGGTTATTATCTTTCTGGATTTTTGGTATCCCAGAAATTGTTTGTATTATGGGGTTTACCATGTTTAAATAATTGTATTCATCTATAATGATATGTTGTTCAATGAATAAATCATTTAGTTGTCCCTAATTTTTCCATAAGCAATGTTTAATTCGTTTAATGAGACTTTTTCATATGTTATATCAGCATGGATTTTGTTCATTCAATCACTGTAGTTGATCTTCTCCATCATGACAAGCCCAATCCTTTGTCTGCTTTCATTATTCATATATTTGCTTTTTTCATTTCATCTAATTTAGTAGTCTCTTCCTTTGTCACATTATTAAAATTGTTTGGAAATTCATTTATCATGTTCCTCATATCTAGTTCACATATTTTCTCATACAATTGCAGTGTTTGGTTTATTGGGTGGGGGGGTTGTATGTGGTAGAAACCCTTTGTCATGACACTGCTTCTGACAGGTTATTGAATGTCAGATTAAAGTTTAGTTTCCCTGTATATAATTTCAAGTCCATAAGTACGTTTGCTATATCAGCCCTTCTACTAGGGACAAAAGTTAGCCCTTTGGAAAACACGTTTCATCAAATGGAAATGTGGAAAAATTAGAAATTTAAAATCTCGTTCTGTATTAGCTGTAATTGTACAGTTGTTTTCAACCTGTAAAGTTTACTCTAAAGTCAGTTCTGTCTCCTAGATCCTCTGTTCTGCTGGTTTGGTCTGGCATGCAAGTCCGTGACCCCCATTCCTTGTTGTGTTTTTTTCACATATTCTTTCTAATTTTCAAAGGGGGGAGGGTATTCTAAAGGGTCAAGGTTGCTAGTATTATTATTCTGTGCTGGGGCAATCCTATAATCACCCCTTTGTTGGTTGTCGGAGGTGTTGGTGGTGTTAAGACTTAGTTTTTATTCCCCTATACCTGAGAGTTGGGTAGGATTGGTTAGGCTCTCCCTTTTAAGTATTCTTATTTGTCACTTTCAAGTTTTCTTAGTTTTCTACCTTGTATGGTTTTAACCTGTTCACCCATAGTTTTGAAAATATGGCAGTGTTTGTATCTGTACTTGTTCATAAGCTAAGTCATGAGTAATTAGGTTGTCTATGTGGTCAAGTTCCACAGTCAATCCTTCTGTTAAAAGATTGATGTTAGTAGTCCATTCTCGCCTTCATTCTTACCCCTGGTTCGGAGCCGAACCTCTGCTTTGACTCAGCCATACTCTAGCTCAAAGTCTTCAATTGGCTCGTGGCTGAGGTATTCCATCATGCAAGAGGCCCATTCCCCAGATCTCGTTTGCTGCTCGTTACGCTCAGATGTGGTCTCGCTTTTGGCCGTGGCTAAGTATACTTTTTCTAAAGTTTTGGATATTTGTTGAACATAAAAGCTATTTTCATAGCTACTGTGTGTGTGTCTCTCTTACTGGTTGTGTGGCCTTTTTCGTTGGCCATTTTGTTTTTGGTATCCTGTTCACTCCCTTTCTTTCCACGGGCTAGGCCCATTTCAGTTAGAGGACCTAGCCCTCCCCATTGTTTTCCATGTGGTCTTTTTGTGTTGTGCTTCCTGTTACTTGTAGCTTATTTAGTGTTTTTGTCGTCTTATTGTGGGGTTATCCTGCCTTTGTTTCCCCTGGGCTAGGCCCATTTAAATTAGAGGACCTAGTCCTCCCTGTAGTTTTGTTCCCATCGGTTACTAGGCCGTTTGTAGTTAGAGGCGCTAGTTTCCCGTGCGGGGTTTAGTTAGGTTTTTTGTGTGTACGTGTGGTTTTGCAGCTTGTCCCTGTGTGTGTACTCCTTATACAGCATGTCTAAGGATTCTAAGGAACACAGGCCTTCGGGCTTTAAGAAGTGTATTGAATGCAACAATAAAATGTCTTTGACTGATGGACACTCTGTTTGCGTGTACTGCTTGGGGGCTATTCACCTCCAAGAGTCCTGCTTGTTTTGTCATTCCTTCAGTCCACGCATGCTACAGGAGAGGAAGAACAAGCTCATTCTGAAAAGACTGCTTAAACACTCTTTCGAGGAAGACTTGGCTAAGTCTTCCAGTGCCATATCCTCTCCAGCTAAAAAGGGCAAAAAGACTGCTTAAGAAGCACTTTCCGGCTCCGTCTGTTTGTCAGAGCCGCCAGAGAAAGTTGCTAGAACAGCTTCTCCTTCTTTGGCTCCATTGGCTTCATGCCGACAGATGGTAGTGTATTGACTAAGTCTGTATCTGATCCCAGCCTTTCGGAGCCGGTCACGGATATTTTGCTTCGGAGCTGGTCTCCATTTGTTCGACTGGGTTCTCCTTCACATCAGTCTCTCTCAGTAGGGAGATCCAGATCTCCAATTATGTCTTCCAGGTCCTCGAGGTCCCTTTCTGATGAGGACATTGATAGAGTGGTGAAGCAGTGCTGGCCAAATTGATTTCGGCTCCAGTCTGCTCCGGCGACCATGGCCCCTTCATAGTTTGTTGTTCCTCCACCGAGCCTTTCTCGGTCCACGGAGCCAGAGTTGTCGGTTCCGTTGGGTGCTTTTAGGTTGGTTCCAGTAGCTTTGCCTGGCCTCTCTGTTCGATTTCCACTCCAACCACTTTGGTTCCATCCACTGGGTTGGGGGTAAGGTTCCACAGTTCCTCGATCGGACCCAAGGGGGATGGCTCGGATCGATCTTCATTGGTTCTGAGCCTTCCTCTTGGTGTTTTGGCTCAGGTGAGCTTGGACCCGACATCTGCTTCGGACCTCATCTCCTCGGCGCAGAGGGCTACTACCGCATCCTCTATGGTTAGTCAGCCTTCGGTGCCAGGGGGATCAGCCTTCGAGGTTATGAGGAGTGTGCTGGCCAGGTCATCAGCTGCATCCTACGGCACTGACATCTGCCCTCTTCGGCACTGGTGTCCATTTCAGATCACCCTTTATCCATGGACAGCAGAGGCCCAAGGCCTCAGGATACCTCCATGAGTGGTCCCCAACTTACTGACGTCTCCCCAGAGTTTTTGCCTGAGGAGCCTGTCAGAAAGAGGTTGTGTAAGAGGAAACACGTTGACTTCCTGGATGAGTCTCTCACGTCGGACACCGACCTCGAGGAGTCCGAGGGGTCCCCCAAGTCATCTTCTGAAGATATCTCTTTTTCAGATATCCTGGAGATCTTGAAGCAGAGAGGTGGCTGGCCCTCCAAATCCCCTTCTTATGAGGAGTCCATGTTCCTGAAGGCTTTTGGGTCTCTACCTTCCGCCTCTTGGGTGTCTCCCCCTTTCGAAGAGCTACTTGATCTCATCTGTCGAAAGGTGTGGGAAACTCCTGACACTGTGGAACCGGTCCCTAAGAGACCCAATAAGTTTTTGTCCGCTCTCACAGATGAGGAATATCTGACAAAAGGCGTTCCAATAGATGCCATGTTGGTGGCAGCAGCCCCCAAGAAGAAACTTGCTGAAACTTTGTCTACTGTCCATCCGCCTAACAAGGAGTCCCAGGCCATGGACAGGTATGGGAAGCGTGTGTTTACCTCAGCGGCCTTTACTCTGCGGTTGCTGAACTACTTGATGCATTTTACAAGGCTCTAGAGAGATCTCCTAAAAGAGCTAGGAGATTCTCTACAGGGTAACATTTCTGATGCCATGGCACAGAAGGTCAGTGCACAGATGTCTACCCTAAATTCCCTTATCAACTCTTCCATGAGGATGATCTCATACGCAGCCAACGGAGCAAGCAGGGCAGCAGGTTCTAGAGTCGCTGTCAGGAGACACTCCTGGATGCACCTGTGTAATTTTGTGGAGGCCTTCAAGTCTACGTTCACCAACGCCCCTTTTGGCAGTTCATCGTTATTTGGAACCAAGGTGAAGGACACTCTCACTAGTTGCGAGCAGGAAGGAAAAACACTGCCTGCCATGGGAGTCCATTTTTCCATGCCTTCTAGACCTTACCCCAAGGGCTAGAATGGTGGGAAAATGTGGTTCAGGAAGTCGCAGAGGTTTTTCAGGATGCCCAAAATGATTCCCTCTCCAGAGGCAGGGGAGGGTGTGGAAATTCAGGTAGACACCGCCCTAGAGGCAGAGGAGGCCCGTGTAACTAGGGGGGCCGTTATTCCTTTTGCGGTTCTCCCTACCAGTGCTCCTGAAAGGAGGCCCAACTGTGCGTCTCTGTAGCTGGTCGGGGGTCGCATTTCTTTATTCCCAGAAGCCTGGCAAGATGTCACCCAAGACGAGTGGGTATTAAAGATAATTTCCAGAGGTTATCATATTCGCTTCTATTCTCCTCCCCAGCTGACCAAGAGAATTCCAGACGTTTCACCTAGTCACAGGGATTCTGCAATTTTAGAAATAAAAAAGTTGCTTTCAAAGAGAGACATCCAGCCTGTCCCCGCAGACCAAGTAGGATTAGGGACTTACTCCAGATTCTTTTTGGTGCCAAAAAGAACAAGGGACCTCATCTTGGATCTCAGCTGATTGAGCCTACATGTAGAAAAGTCCAAGTTCCGCATGGTCACCTTACAGTCAGTACTCCATCTGCTAGGGAAAGATGTGTGGATGTGCTCCATCAAACTCAAAGATGCTTACTACCATATCAAGGTGGACAGGGCATCAAGAAGTCATCTACACTTTCGGCTGGGAGCCAATCATTTTCAGTTTCGCACCCTGCCCTTTGGTCTCACCACAGTCCCCAGGGTGTTTTCCAAATGCATGACAGTGGACAACTGCCTCCTTTCTGCCACCACCAGGCATCTACTATTACAGACCAGGGATGCCACCATTACACTGTGCCAAAGGTTAGGAATTACTCTAAATTGAGAAAAATCTGTCTTGTTGCCCTCGTAGCGTGTCACTTTTATCAGCGCCGAACTAGGTACGGTGCTCATGAGGGCCTTCTTACCAGAAGAGAGAATTCAGGCTCGACAACAGCAGGTCTACACCTTACTACCATTGAGGAAGGTCAAGGCAAAAGTGGTCCTCAAGTTATTAAGGACCATGGCTGCCACGATCATGCTAGTTCCCCTTGCCAGACTACACATGAGGGTTCTTCAGTGGCTGCTTTTCGACAAGTGGTCACTTCAAAATCTTTCACTTTCCCATTCTATTCTGATTACGGACACGTGCAGGCAGGATCTACACTGGTGGCTTCAGGCCAGCAATCTCAACGTGGGCAAGCCTTTTTTCCCATTTTCTCAGGTTGCCACGGTGACCACTGATGCCTCCCAGATCGGGTGTGCTGCAGCAACGTGGGATTCTCTCATACTTTTATTAGTCACTACAAATTAGATCTGGTCTCTAGAGGCAGATCTTCCTTTGGTTCCACAGTGCTCGAGTATTTTTCACTAAGCCACCCAAGGTCAAGATGCTAGGGACGCTGTCCCATGGGTAAGAATTAAGGTGAGCTTGGACGACATAACATCAAGAAGTTATGTACTCACCATAACGTTCGATGTATGTAGTCCATCTCGCCATACATTCTTACTAACCTCCCTCCTACCCCCTCCTTGATGACCTGGAGATATAGTCTCTAGGTGTCAGTAGTCCTTTCGGTTGGGGATGTTCTTCTTCTCAGTATATGTGTGTGTGTGTGTGTGTGTGTGTGTGTGCGCGCTTGCAGCAAACAGGATCTGGGGAATGGGCCTGTTGCATGATCGGATACCCCTTAGCCACAAGCCAATTGAAGACTTTGAGCTAGAGTATGGCCAAGTCAGAGCTGAGGTTCGCCTCCGAACCAGGGGTAAGAATGTAAGGCAAGATGGACTACATACATCGAACTTTATGGTGAGTACATAACTTCTTGTTATATTTTATTAAAAAATCCATATATTCTGCACCATGTCAGTCAAATAAGACAAGTAAGTCTCTATGCAATGGGGAATTGTTAACTTAACCCATTGGGTAGCGCAATAAATGTAAGCTCTTTGGTGTTCTGTTTGTTTTAATACTCTCAACAAAATATGCATTCTCAAGTTGTAGTTTTTTTATTTTAAGTAGTTTATAGTCATACTCACATAAACTTTTGACTATAGATGCCCTGTTTGGTTGTTGTTGTTGTTGTTCCTCAAATAAGCTGAGTTCTGTAACCATTTGCTTAATACTGGGATTTGTCCTGAAGTGAAACCTCTAATTGTTGATGGAAGAGGCTGGAAGGTTGTGTTGGCATATCCACCAAGTTGTGCTTCTGTTCCTGAAAAAGGCAGTTGTCATCTTAGGTTAGGTGCTTCACTTACTGTTTGATTATTTATTGAAGCTGCGATACCATCAAGCCATTGAAAAAGCAGTTGAGTATTATTAAGCTAAGGTTTCCAACAATCCTATGCAACTCCGTGTTGTCTGTTTCTGCAATTAGTAACTGTGACTCTGCTGCAACTTCTTCAGACATAGCTTGCACAAAAAAAAAAAAAAAAAAAAAAAACACTCAGAAAAACTCGAAAATAAGATAAACACACCAGCCACGGGGTACAGCATGTCTCAGTTTTTTAATTTTAGATTATCGCTTTCATTAATTAAGTAGTAACTTCTTCAGATAAAGCACAATACACAAACAGTTATTTTAATAAGGAAGTAATAGTCACATGTTTGCCAAGCCTCCTATGTGATCCAGTCAGAAGCTCAGTTACATGTTTGAATGTAGTGCCTTCAGGAAGTGCTGCTTCTTTTCTTATTTTTAAGTTAGAAAACATTTAATTTAATTTTTTCAAATATATATAAGCATAACTAGTGAGTAAATAATGAAAGAATAATAAATATGTGAAAAATGTGTTGCAATTAATAATTAGAAGTAAATGAATAAAATTATTTTTCAAGTGTCTGTGAGAAATGTTGGTGTTGAATTACTTCACTCTCTCTCTCTCTCTCTCTCTCTCTACATATCCTTTATTGGGCCCATAATTAAATGCATTCCACCCTTTGGATTGTACTTGTCCAGACATATAATCAACTGTGAAATACCCCAGCATTAATAAACAAAGTTAAGGAACTGAGTTCTATTACCTTTGCAGAACACACTAGAGCTCCATATCTCTTCTCTGTCTAGTTTAATCTTTTTATAGGTGACCTCTGCCTGGCTTTGCAGGGCCTCAAATGAACCTGTCCTGAACAACTTCCTTTATGTTTGCAAAATAGACGGCATCATCATCTGTCGCAAAGACCTTATCCTTAATAACATAAAACCAAACCTGCTGGTGTGATAAATATCTCACTCAAAGAATTCCTCGTTTGAAATGAGAGTCTCGCATCATATTAAACAAAGTCACTCCCTCACTCTTTCCACACGCAACTTGGGCCAATGGAGGGGTAACCTAAAATGCATCCTTAAGGATGCCCCAGAATCCATTGTGAAAAAGAGGTGGTAAGTAGTGGAAATTGCAGTGGCAAATGGTTATCTTGATCAGTTACTCAGTAACCACTTGTGAACCTTTGGTTAACTGAGATGAATGTGAAAGAACTTGCTAGGATGTTAACAAATGCATTCCTTTTTCAATTCTTAAAATGGTATACAGTCATGTACAAGGTGTTGTCTTTGAAGATTATTGTGTGTTTACTGCAGGTGCACAGTAGCAAAAAGTAGCAAATTAAAACAAATGTGCCAACTTTCTTAATGAAAGGAGTGCCCACTTAGAGTTGCCCTGTAGCACACACTATTTTTTGGTAAGAAAGCTGAGAGAAAAAAAGGCACTTTATTGACTTTTGTGCCTTTTCAACAATGATGCCATTTTTGTAATTGTGGAGTTTATTATATATAGTACTAGTAATCCGTTCTGCGTACATTGACTAATAACCCTCCATTAATAGTTAATGCTTTCAGAGCAGTAGCAGGTTTTGACTGAAATATAACTGCAGCTTTTTAACAACTGCTATTCAGTCACCAGATGGCAGTAAAGTTGTATTGTAGTGTCAGCGATGAATGCCTGTTCGTCTGCAGTATGGCTCATTCCAGTTGTCTGCCTCACTAGCAAAAAGTGCAAACTGCAGCTACTAAAAGTGTTTTCTTTCGTTGTAGTATTATAAAATTACCTCAGGCAAGTTCAGGTATGACAGCTTGGTGTTTTGCTTTCTTTCTGCCGTTATTTATGAAGTCCTCTATCTCGGTTAACGAATTCAAAATAAAATGAAATACAAAGTAAAATGCACCTAAAATGTCTGCAAGTCTCCGTGTGAAGTTAAAGCATCCCTATTTGCATGTGATAAACTGCTTACTTATGCACAAACTGACTTCTACTAGCCAGCAGGTATGCTGCTTAATTACAAGTGTGGAGAAAACATTTAATTGTCAGTTCGTTTTCACAGCCTAACTACTACTGTTTTTTTTTTTTCAGATTTAATGTAATCTTGTGATTGTCCTGTGGCTGCAAAATCTTTTTTTTTTGTATTGATTTTCTTGTGCTGTGAGGAAATGAGATTTAGATATGATTGCAGCGATGTAAGGCGTTATGTGAAAGTAAATGGCAATATATTAAATTCATATTTGGAATTCCAGATTACATGTTTTATTTCATTTGGAATCAGTAGTGTGACTTTAAGTACTGTTGGTTTCAGATTTAGTACCATAGCATTGTGTGTATATCCGTTTCTATAAAATGAAATGTAATACACCATAACAGTGTGTGTGTTTTATAAACAAAAATTGAATATACCACAACACTGTAAGTGTGAAATTTAATATACTGTGACAGTGTGAATGTGTTTTATAAAATGGAATAACAAGAGTGCCATTTTACATTTGTAACTCCTAATACAGCAGAACTTTCTTGTTCACTGAAGTTTGTGTTGTGCAACTAATACTGAATGCTGCTGTCACAGATGTCATGACCAGCTGGGTTAGGTTGGTGCATTCCAGCAAAATACTGGTCTTTTGATGTCAAAGTTGATACATAATACACATTGCAGATTTTATTGATAATTCACATTTTGATATTTAATCAGCTTGTGGAGTTATCTACCGATCTAATCTTGATGTATAAAATCAGTGGCACATTGGTATAATATATAGTTACTTTGTTGCCCACACAGTGTTTTTTTGTCCAGGCAGCTCTTATTGCCCATCAAACTAAAAACTTATCCTTAAGCCATTGCATACTACATAATGAACTGACATGATTCTTCCACACACCGTGATTTGCAGATACACACTGGAGATTTTTGACAGCTATGTGATAAGGATCAATATATATATATGTATTTTTTGGATTGCTCCATGTGGTAACTATAGTCTGTTTACTGGGGAAGTACACTTTTTATAATAGACCGTTTTAAAGGTATAGCCTGGGTGAAGAAATTAGAAAAAAATGAAATAGAAATAACTAAATAAAATGGAACTAATTCACAAATACTGTCATCGCAGAAGGGTAGACCGTCCAGCAGACAATTGAAACAATGAGCAAGTATGTACAGAGGACAAAAAGTGGATTACATTTAGTAATAAATATGGGAGGTAAGCACCAGATGGGAACAGAGGGTGGAAGTAGAAGTGATGTAACTGAGGGGAGGAGCTATGTGATTTGTTCAGTGGAAAAGCCCTTGCAGGCAAATTTTTAATGGAGGTATTTTCTGGGAGGTGTTCTGAAACTGGGGAAACAGGAGATTTCATTTAGGTGAAGGGAGTGTGACTGCCAGAGTCTGGGTGCAGGAACTGAGAAAGAGTAGTCTGTACAGTGCAGTTTTTTTTTTTTTGTTTTTGAGGCGGGGTCTGGAACAAGGGAGTCATTTGGGGCAAGTTGTTGCGGTTGTACAGGGATGGTTTTATTATGGCATTTGGCAGCAAGAGGCAGGAATGCACCTGTTTGAAGAAGGTTGAAGAAACCTTAAGAGTAGTTCAACTCTGTAGGTAATGGGAGTCATCTGGCTTTGGAATGAATGGTGCAGTGATGTTCTGAGGTGGGGAGTTGGAAATGAATCTGCAGATTTTGTTTTCAATGGACTTCAGATGGATGAATTGTTTTTTAACTTAAAATCGTAATGCTGCTGAGATGGCCAGTGTTACCTAATCAGTTGATCTGTTAAGAAGATATTCATCCTCTGTAAATGCAGGACTACTTGGCAAGCAAAACTGTAAATGCAGGACTATTTGGCAAGCAAAACTGTCTGCCATATTCCCTCACCATTCCATACTGCATGACCGTATGTAGCATCTTCAGCTCTTTATCACATTTATTAGTGGTGCAAAATGGACTCAAGTTGCCTTTTTGTGATTTTTAGGAAATTTTCTCCCCAAATCTGTGAGAAGATCTTAATGCTTTATTAGTTTAATCAATACCAGAGGAAAGAAATAAAATATTCTTTCTATTTTTGGGCCTATGCACAACCCAGTCCTAGGTTTTTGGTATGCAGTGTTAATTCACAGAAACCAGTTTTAAGACTTTTAAGTTGTTTCCATTCCAATCCCCTTAGGAAGTAAGTCATTCCACAAGTGTGGATGTGGGAGGATGATTATTCCCAAGATAGGCACACCTTGCCCCCTTGTAGTGTTTTAGGGGAACAACACAACATCCTAAATAAGGAGTTCCCCAAGATTACCCTAAACAGCAAGAAAGGCTATGTCAGGTGATGATTGCTTAAACATGCTTTGTGTGCCTCCATTTCTGAGTTGTCAACATCTTCTGCTGCTTCTAAACAAGCTTTGGTAGCTATAGATTCACCATGACAGTAAAAAAAGGGAAGATTCGTAAACATTCCAGGTTAAAAATCCACAGCCGTGATCTCTCCTGCTTCTTTAACTAAACATCACAGTATGCAGGAGCCTGTACAGAAAACTAAATTTAAAGTGGTTATTTTACAAAAAATTGATCCAGATGTTGATGGAAAGGCTTTAACTGACTGTATGTCTTCTAGGTCAGACAGAGAGACTCCACCTGTCCATATTTCTTTGAATCCTCCTATACCAACAGTGGCTCCCTCCTGGACCAAAGCTGGACATGACAGTTTGGCAAAGGCCCTGATTAAAAATTCAAGAGCAGGTCTGGGGTCTTCCTACCACTGCTCCATCATGCTCCAGTGTTGCCTCTGAAATTCTCACCAGCATTGCAGTTTTTGGAGCCTTTGACACCCCACACCCCGGCACTGATCCTCATAATCTGGATTCATATCAGTGCTAACCACTGCAATGGCATTGTGTGCAATGTATGAGTTGGTGACGATCTTTTAGCGTCAGATGTACCATTGACAGTGTTACTGCAGAGAAGGAGAGAGAATGAGTTTTAGTTAGATGTGTCAAAACTTGATTCTTCCTTGCAGCTGCCCGTCTACAATGCACCAGGATCCAGATGTCACAAACCAGATAAAGAAGTGATGGACTGATTATGAAAGCAGGTTTGCATGCTTTCTACTTTTATTAGTGCATTTCATTATTTCTCACATATGGTGGAACTCTAGTAGAGAATTTCAAAGCAAAATCCATTAGTACAATAGCTGCCAGATAAACTGTTTTGAAATAAAACTGTTGTCCCACTGCTTTAGTGGTGACCAGCATTATGATGTAGGTCCTTTACAGTGTTGCAGCCATTTCAGCCAGAGACATGGAATCTAGTGCTACTTTTCACTGGCATGAGTGTTTGTGTTTGATTTTGTTGAGGGCACAAAGCTGGCTTTTATGGAGTCCACTATGATAGGTGTCTCTCTCTTTAGGCCAACAATTAAGGCAAATTGAGAAAGTTCAGTAAAATATGGCAAAACCTACTTGGATGAGGGCATGAAGTTTCACACACCTTAGTGAGGAGGCAGCAGCGGTTGTGGTGTGTTGTAGAATGAGACAAGAAAAAAGACAATTTAGAAGGCAGCTCATCAACCAGGATTAATGCCCAGAAAGGTAATGGACTTAAAGGCAGGGAGCCATGGCAATCCTCAGGCAGCTGCATCTCACTTTTAGGTAGACAGTAGTAACCCTGAAGTCTTGTCCAACTTTCCCTCTCTGGCGGCAGCTGTGGGATGCTTATCTCTCCACTTGCCTACAGTCTTCTCTCAGTGGATAGGTAGATCAGTACAGTTACATCCAGAGAATGCAAAATTACTTTTCTGATGTCTATTCTTACAATACTTTCTCTTGCCTGATGTCCCACCCCTCATTTCTAGTAACAACAAGAAAGACTGCCAGCCTCCAGAAAAAGGCCATCTTTGGAGGTCCTACCAGATGAGAATCAGGACATTTTTAGGATTATTGTTAATGCAGAAAAGTCAAAGGAACTCAAGCCAGTTCTAGAATTTGAAACTAAAGACCTTGTTCCTTAAAGAAGCTTTTAGGATGGTGAGTGCACGGTCAATCCTTCTCTGTTTATCAGAAGGAAATTGGATGCAGTACTGCTGTTTGGACCTGGGCAGCCACGGTGGTGCAGCGGTTAGCATTGCTGCCTCACAGAAAGAGGTTCTCCGGTTCAATTCTTGGCTGGGTTGCCTTCTGTGCGGAGTTTGCATGTCCTCCCTGTGGTCGCGTGGGTTTCTTCCGGGTGCTCCGGTTTCCTCCCACATCCCAAAGACATGCAGTAGGTGGATTGGACACTCTAAATTGGCCCTAGGTGTGAGTGTGTGTGTGTATGTGCCTTCTGTGGAAGGTTGGGCGCCAGGCTGGCAACTCGACACTGTAAAACTCCACTGCCAATCATGAGCGGACAGGTGATCCGCTGTGGCGACCCCTAACCGGAAAAATCCGAAAGAAGAAGAAGATTGCTGTTTGGACCTCTAAGACACTTATTTCCGCATCAAAGTAGCAGAGTCCAGGAGATGCCTCCATTTCCAGGTCAGACTCTGTTGTGTTCTGATCTGGTCCCTTTCCTTTAAACATCCTTTGGTCCTAGATGAAATACGCATCCACAGTTGAAGTCCATCATAAATTTCATGGAGCCAAATAATTCCATATTTAGACAAGTGCACCGATGACTCATTCTTGGGAGCCTGTGATCACACTTTCCAGTCTGTAGGCATAACAGTGAAATTTGCAGAGTCACAGTTGGAACCCCTCACAGCTAAACACATTCATAAGCTGCATCTTGGACACATTTTGTTATGTGCAGATCATTTTTTTCCAGTGGAGAGGATGTATACCTTACCATGAAAAGTGTGTTAGATCTTAGAACCTCAGAATTAATCAACACATCTTTGTCTAGAAGTGTCTGGTTTCATAGTGGCCTTCATGCCACTGTTGCCACTTGTCAGGCTGCACAATATCACGGTGGTCTCTGCAGTTGGTCCTGATGTCTGAAGAGATTTGCATTTCTTATCTATGCAGGACTTGCCTTCATTGGTGGATGCATTTTCCAAGTATAACTAAAGATGATCCCACCAGTTCCTTCTGATGCAATCACTATGGGGTACTAAGGTGAGATATGGGGACATTTCATTTGGCAGTTGATTCAGGGTGCCTGGAATTCTTCTGAGGCTGAAAAATATGTCACTGTGTGTTGGTGAAAACAGTCCTTCTGACCTTGAAGACATTACAGGAATCTCATCCTCAACTAGCAGTTGCCATCCACTCTGACAACATATCAGTGGTTTGATTATATCGATAATCATGAACGGACTCACATACCCTTTGTGTCAAGAGACCATGAACGTGTGAGAATGGGTGGTACAGTCAGAGTAGCCAGCCACATTCTGGGAAAGCTAATTCTCTAGAGGACAAACTCAGTTGCTCTCTACTGATGCCCCATGAGTGGTCCATCATTCATTTAGAGGCACAAATCTGCTAGAAATAGGAAGGGCATTTTATAGACACTTTGTATCCCTGATCAACACCAAATGCAGCAGCTACTTTTCCATAATTCCTCTACAGGGAGGCTTCCCACAGGAAAGCTCTGGTCCTGAAGTGGTCCCAAAACCATGTACTCTGCTAATAAAGTTAATACAGAAAGCCAAGCTGCTTAAAGCCAAATGCATTTTTCTTGCCATTTGCTGGTCTTGCAAAATCCGGATCATGCTACTTTTGTCTCGTACTCTTAAGAAACCTGTTTATTACTGTATCCTTTCAGGATGCTGCTAACCCACCCATCTTGTAGGTCTCTTGTTTCTGTATGATTTGTAACAGCCACCGAGCTTTCCTTTTTCTCACCTTTGGGAGAAATATTTCAAGTCTATAGAAGTTACTAGCTCAAAAGGAGGCAAAATCAAAATTTTCCTAGATTATTTACTTTTCCTAGAAACCCAGCACTTCAAAGACCTGTAGGGACAATTGAATGTGTTTATTCTGTCTGAGATGCATACAATGGTCTAGATCCTTTCTTAGTCCCTGTACCCTCCTTATCTACTCTCCATCAAGGCCTCTGATCATCATTGTCTTTCTTACAAGTTTACAAAGCCTTCATTAAAGGAGTGCTCTTAGGTTCATAGGTAGGTACTAGGCTATTGGCCCTAGGGCCTATATAAGCCCTAGCCAAAGGTACCCTGCCTTTCGCCACCCAAGAAAATTATTTTCCTGTGCGACTGTCGAGCAGAGCCACAGAAGTGATCCCTGGGGTGAATTTTCCATCTCCCATCCAATCATCAAGATTTTTCTTGAAGAGCGCTAATGAGGAGATTTGTTTGATATAGATAGGTAGTTTGTTCCAGAGTATGGGAAGTCTCTGGGACAGGAATCTATCCCTCCAGCATGTTCTGTTTATTGTGGTGACAAGGTTTAGGTCCCTAGACCGTGTAGCTTGTAGAGATTGGGATTTCTTTAAGTGGAGCATGTCTAAAAGCTCTGGGTTTGACATAGCTTTGTGTATTAAGGCAGAGATCGCCTCTGAGTAGGCGATATGCAACGGAGTAAAGCTGCAGTTTTTTGAGACGGTCTGCATAGGGCATCTATTTGAGGCCAGTAATCCTCTTTGTGAGGTATTTCTGTGGCCTTTCCAGTTGTTGTAGATGTCTTGTGAGGTACATACCAAAAGGGGCATTGTACTCTATAATGGGTCTAATGAGTGACGAGTAGAGGGGAACAATGACCTCTTTTTTCCTGGATGAGAAACCTTTTGTGATGAGGTGTGCCATGTAGAAGGATTTCCTGACTACTGTGGCGATGTGATTATCAAAGGAGAGACTACTGTCCACCTGTGTCCCAAGGTCTCTTATCCCACTTTCAGTGTTAAGTAGACTACTGCCTATGTGACAGTTCATGGGTACTGAGTTTTTACCAAAAGGGATGACAATGCACTTTTTGCCATTGAGCTTGAGGCCATGGCTTTGACACCAGGCTTCTGTCTCAGTGAGGCCCTTTTGTAGGATGTCCACATCTTTTGGAGTTTTGATTATGGCTCCTAGTTTGTAGTCATCTGTGAACTTCGTTAGCCAAAGACCTTCTGTGTTGGCATGTACTTCAGAGAAGTAGATACCAAACAGGAGAGGACCCAGGACTGAACCCTGTGGTACTCCACTTGTCACTGGTCTGAAGTTGGATTTGGAGTCTGCTACTTTCACAGTGAGGGTTCTGTCAGTGAGCCAGTTGGCAACCCATCTTGTGACAAGGGATTTATACCTAGTTTAGTAAGTTTATCTATAATTCCAGAGTGGGGGATGGTGTCAAAAGCCTTGACGAGATCTAGATAGGCTGTGTGAACCACCTTACCCACATCTACGGCTTTGATGACTGCTTCAAAGAAGTCTATCAGGTTTTGGAGACATGATCTGCCTTTTACAAACCCAAACTGGGTGGGGTCCGGAGTTTGGAGATTACCAATGTCATTGTTTATAAGTTCCATGATGATACATTCCATAGCCTTGCAGACCAGGCTCATTAGGCTAATGGGGCGGTAGTTTCCGGGGTCTGTGGTGGCTCCCACTTTGTGGAGTGGGATAAATGTCACTGTGCGCCATTCAGTGGTCACATAACCTGAGGTGAGGCTATGACTGAACATGGTACTTAGGTGGGGTGCCAGTTCATTCTGTAGTTCATGTAGAACACAACCTGGGATGTCGTCAGGTCCCATAGATGCTGTGTTCTTGGCTTTGGATAGTGTGTTTTTTACCTGTGCAGCCGTGATTACAGGAACTTTGCATTCTTCTGGTATAGAGATGGGTCCTTTAGGGGATGACAGGGCGGGTAAAGTTAGCACTGAACCTATCTGCCAGGATGTTGGCATTATCAGTTTCTGAATATTTAATGCCATTGTGCTGTAACTCGGAGCAGATCTGAGTGTTGCCATTGAGATTCTTGACATAGCTATAGAATGCTTTGTGGTTGTCTTTAGAGTCAGTGGTGATTTTGTTTTCATAACTAGCTTTGGAGGATTTTATGAGGGATCTCAGCTTCTTACTGAGGCTGACCAAGGAGTTTCTCCAATCATGGGATTTTACTCTTTTTTGCAACAGTTTTTCTTCAGTTGTAGAGTTTGTTTATGGCAGGAGACCACCAGATTGGCTTCCTTTTTTTGGAGGATAGCATCTTGGTTCTGTTAGGGATTGCATGATCCATGCACTCATGTAAGTGCTTAATAAAGTGCAACTGTGTAGGATTCAGCAGTCATACCTCTATTGTCCGTCTGCATGGGTGTCGTGAAGTTTGCCACTTCTGTCTTAAGAAGCGTGAAGTTGGCTTTGGAGACATTTTTACTATGGTTTCCCTAATGGGGGTAGGGGAGGGATGTGGATGTCTAGGGTGATTAGCCTGTGGTCGGATCTGACCAATGAGGAATTGACCTCTAGTGTGGAGCACCGGTTGCCCATGTTGGTAATAACCAGGTCTAGGATATTGCTGCCCCTGGTGGGGATGTGGATAAGTTGATCCATGGCATTGGAATTTATGAATTCCAGAAAACGTTGAGCACAAGAGTTGGTACATGAGTAGTTTTCCCAGTTAATGGTAGGGTAGTTGAAATCGTCCATTATTAGGGTGTTAGGTTGTACCCTAATATTTTCCAGTGTATTAAGAAATGAGGAGTGGGAATCCTGGGGCATGGTGGGAGATCTGTAGCAAGCTACAATTTTGATTGCGGTCTTGCCCAGAGTTAGTTGCACTTGGATAAATTCGGATGCATTGTGCTGAGCAACTAGCCTGGAGGTGTGGATATCCTTAATGAATATGGACACGCCTCCGCCTTTAGTGTTTCGGTCCAGGTTAGGTGGCCGAAAGGTGTGGTATGAATTATAGCCTGGTAATGCAGGGGTACTCTCTGGAGCCTTGAACCAGGTCTCTGTCACTGCACAGATGTCAATGTTTTCCATTTTAAGGAGTGCCTCGAGTGAGTGCATTTTGAGGTTTAGACTTCTAGCATTGAGTAGCAATACCCTCAGATTCTTCTTGCCTGTACCTGTTAGGGTGGTGAATTTGTCATTTGAACCTTGCCTAAAAAAGGCACTATAGGGGTGGCTAGAGCCTCAGCCAGTATCCGGAATTCCAGCGGCGACAGGTGCAGGCCATCTCTGGCAATGCATAGTGGTTTGTCTATCATGTCATCCCAGGCAGACAGATACTGGATCCCCTTAGAATGACACCAGAAGCTTAGCCAATTGCTGAAGTCAATCATTTTGTCCTTGTGCTGTGGTATCATTCTGGGTGATGGCAGGATGCTACTCAGGGCTAGGGTCATACCTTCCTGGGCTACAAGATCGGACAGCTCCTCCATGTTCCTTTTCATGCAGTCCAAGGAGGTACGTCTCAGGTCATTCACACCAACATGGACAATGACAGAGTCATATTTGTACTTGTTGTGGAGTGACCTGAGTGCATGCATTATGTGGCGGATCCCGGCACCCGACAGGCAGCTGACAGTAACTTTCTCCTTGTTTAGCCTGGTGAGTGGAACATCAGTGTGCCTGACTATAGAGTCACCTATGACTAGAGTGTTGGGTACGTTGTTATGCTTTATGGGCTGCGGTTGAGTGGCGCACTGAGTTTGTGGGCTATGTGTCATTTGGGTTGTGTTGGGGGGGGGTGGAGGTTGCTTGTGTTTCTGCTTTGGAGGTCCCTGTTGCTTGGGCAGGTTTTTACTGAGAGCCTCCGCGAATGTAGGTGTGTGTTTTGTGTTTCTATGTGTGTGTGTTTTGGTGGTGTAGGTTTTGAGGGACTATGTGCTTAGTGTGGTGTGGTGCAAGTGTTTACCTTCTCCTCTTGACTGTCTAGTCCAGTCTTGGGTGAAGAGAGCTTTGCTTCCTGTTTGGCTATATAAGTACATCTCTCACAGGTTGTAGTGTTGGGTGGTAGGAGGAGAGGGTTGTCTGTGTGCATGAGGCAATTACTGAATTGCCCCAAGATGCCCAGATTCATCGGGTAGACAGGAGCAAACACCAGGAGCTGACCCTTAGACATGCTTGGATAGGTGCTTATTTGTTAAGTACTAGAAACTGTTTTCCTCTAGACAGTGAGGAAAGTTGAGTGCTGTAGTAATTTGTAGCTTATTTAGTGCTTACAATAAGTTCTGAACAAGTGCTGAGCTCAAAGAAACAGACTTGAGTACTGAAAAAAAAACTGGCTAGTTCTAAGAAACAAAATTAAGCTAGAAGGCTTCCCTCCAACACAGAAAGGCTTGGGGGCCTAGAAGCCTACAAATAGTCTTGGACACAGCAAATCTATATCCAGACTAGACTACCCACAGGAAAGGCAGGAAACAAGCTTAGAATTTTTTATTTATTTTTTTTTTTAGTGGAAAGAGAGAAAGGAGTAGCAGCTGATTGGCCTTCTCAAATGTTCTCCCTTTATTGGGTAGAATGAGGTAATGACACTAGACTGGGAGGAGGGTCCCAGATCAAATTTACAGTAGGGGCAGGCAACTGCAAAGCCACCAACTATAAGAACACCATACCAATAGGGAGAGAGGGTGGGAAACAAACTGCAGAAATGTTTCTCACAGCAGAAAAGCAGCAGTGAGCCTTTAAATGAAAGTTTTAATCAGCTAAAGGATCAGTGAAGGGTTACTACCCTCCATTTATGCAAAACCAGGATCAAACAGGATATGATGGATTCTGCCTCCTTTTGAGCCAGTAGCTTCTGCAGACTTGAAGTGTCTCTCCTGAAAGGCACTCTTTCTGCTAACTGTTGCTTCTGTAAGAAACATTTCTGAAATATTTTCCATATCAACTGAGTCTTGTTGTTTGGTATTTTACAGAGACAGGATCACTTTCTACACTAAGCCTTATTTTGTGCCAGAGGTGATTACTGAAAATAATCTATCCATCTTCCAGTATTCCATGCAAACTACTCTAATCCTGGGGAATGTTTTCTACACTGCATGAAAGCTGAGATTCTGTGTTGACAGAGTAGTATATCTGCTGGGATAAATAATTGTTTGGGACTTTCTGAAGGTGAAAGCTTGGCAAAACGTTTCAGTTACTTTATTGGTAGGTGGCTGTTTGGCTTTTAGTTTTTCTTAATCCGGTTACAGTAAGCCTCTCTTGTCAGTATTTGGGATTCATTTCTATCAGGTATGTAGCCCTTGATGATATCTATGTAGGTGCTTTGACTAATCTCAACACATTTGTAAGGCACTGTTAGCAGTGTGTGATATCTAGGCCTAGGTTTTCTGTTGCCTGGTAAGATGTGTGACGCGTCTCTTGGAAGCTTGACACTCTAAGGTCAGTGTCCACCTCTATGGTAGTTGGCTGGTTTTGCATAAATGGAGGGTAGTAGCCCTTCACTGTTCTTAAGGGAGTGCAGAAAAGGAATCCTACATGGGCGACCTGCAGGTCAAAGACTGTCAAGGACATAGCCATGCAAAGGATGGGGCTTTGGAAGAGTCTGTTGTAGGAACTGCTGCTGCTTCATATCAGTGACTGCAATATATACATAGTCAAGTCTGAATGTGGCATTGACCATCTGGTGATATCTATTAGTAAAGCCATATCTTGGGCTATTGAACGAGTATTTTCCCTAAAATGAAACAGAAGAAATAGGTAAAATGTTAATTAAAATATTGCTTTTCTCAAAACCGCAAAAATGGAGAAAATGCCATGTCTCATGCATACGGTTTGTCATGCACTACTGATGCTTGTAACATTTCTTTATTTTATTCCCATTGCACTGTTAAATTAGTGTCAGTTTGGCCAAATTTACCTCTGTCCTGCTGGTTCTTAAATTATATACCTTTTTCTGAGTTCAGAATCAACAGAATGAGGGACTTTGTTTTTCATGACCTTCTGCGTGAGACAAGAAATAATGTCCTGAATATGAAGTTGAATTTTGTAGAAGGCTGTAGAGAAGTGTCCTGCCAAAGAGCGAAGAATATTTTAGAAGTAATAGTTCTTTTGCGGAGGTAATATTCTTGATAGTAATTAAAATATGCGGGTTTGATTTGTTTAAAGGACCAGCAGGAGATAAGGCAGCAGGCACTGAAGGAATTTGGGGTAGTGCTGGTATAATAGCATATGTGGTTTTACACTGTGGCCATCCCATCAAGAACGGAGTGATTACCTGAGTGCAGAGGTCAGTGGATAAAAGATTGGGTCATTAGGAGTGAAGTCAGCATCTGAGGAAGGTCAAGTCAGTTTTGATTAGCTATCCTCAAACAGATTAAGGTTAATATTTCTAACAAGAAAAAAGTGATAGTTGCATCATTAGTAATGTGACGTTGGTTTTGAAGAGGTCAAATGGCAGGATATAGATTGCAGTGATATAAAGCTCAGTGTGCCTCCAAGCAATACATAGGGGAAATGAGCCCTATGGGAGGGTGTTTCTCTGGGAAAGTGCAAAATGCAAGTAGAGAAGACTGAAGGTGATGATCTAAATAAGCAGTACCACTTCCTGCTCTTTTACCAGGTCTGTTTTATCTGTGGATGGTATTATCAAGAATATAAGTGAGCATATTGTCAGATTTGAGCAAAGTGTCAAGGGGTATATTTTATGGGTCTTCTATCATAAATCACAATAACTGTTTTGCTTCGGAATGTGGGGTACCAGGGTTTAAAAGATCAGTTTTAAAGGCCATTGTTGAAAGTTGGTTGGTGGGAGGTCGCGGCGGTGCAGCAGTTAGAATCGTTGCCTCTGGGCGGCCACGGTGGTGCAGCAGTTAGCATTGTCACCTCACAGCAAGAGGCTGTTCGGTTTGATTCTCGGCTGGGGTGCCTTCTGTGCAGGGTCTGCATGCCCTTCCTGCGGTCACATGGGTTTCCTCCAAGTGTTCAGGTTTCCTCCCACATTCCAAAGACATGCAGTAGGTGGATTGGACACTCTAAATTGGCTGTAGGTGTGAGTGTGTGTGCGAGTGAGTGGTATGGATAAACTACCATGGCAGGACTAGCCACCCAGTAGTGTAAACCTTGGCTCTAGATCACTGTCACTATTGAAGTAGCACCCTGACCCCATGTGCAAAATGGGAAAAAGGGGTTGAGGATGGATGGATTGATGCTGAAAGCTGGTTGAATGTGGGAGAGAGGGTAAGAATGGCACAGTCTGGACTCAGTATCCCCAGAGGGATATGCATCTAGAAGCTTGATAGTGACTGCTAAAGGAGGGTAGAGATCTACCATTTTGGAGCTTTTTTTTTACTTAAGATGCAGTGACCAAGTACCTGAAAGCTTTTGGCAATAAGAATAGTAAGAAAGCGAGAGCATTCGTTCCACCAAGAAAGTGCGGATTATTATTGTAAAAGGAGTGTAACTGTAGTATCAAAACGTAGATATCAGTATTTGAGACTAACGCCATTATTGTTTGCATATTAAATTGTGGTTCCCAAGCGACACAGTTAAAGTTACTAGAATGAGTATATATACTATGTAATATAATATAATATAGGAGGTTAGCCAGATAGTCCACTTATGCTGTGTTGACTTGGTCATAAAAACATGCAAATCCACAGCCAGTGAGGTTTGGCAAAGTCATGGGCATTCAGAAGCCATATAGCTAAAACACCTGATGTTCCATAAGGGTTTATTTGCATACGCCCCATAGTCCTCTGTTACAGGAGGTTCTGAGGAATCACACAGTGAAAACTCTAGTTTGGCTAGTTTTTTCTTGTAGTTTTTACTAAATGAATTGGCTGAGTGACTTTTTATTCTTTGATTTATGTGTGAAGAATAGTAAATAGTAGATATAGGCATCCACTTTCAGTACCCATTTTATCCAATACAGGAAAAAAAGGGGCCAGAGTGTATCCCATGCTAAATATGGTCCTTCTAAGCTGCAGTTTTTATGACATCCTTAATAAAATGATTAGGAAAGCATGTAGACACTATGAACCGCAGATTGTACAAGTTTAACTGATAACAATGTTTTACAGACACAGTCCATAGATGAAACGCTACAACAGTCCCTCTTTGATATTTTGCGTCATCCTGAAAAGATTCCCGAGAAATATAGGACTGACATTGTAAATAATGGAGGAGGGTGAGTGCTATTTGTCTTCAAATTTATCCTTTTGTTGCTGTTCATTATTTACTTGACACCATTTTCTTTTTTATTTACTCACCAGATGTAAATTTTCAATAGTTTGTATGTACTATGATTGTGTACTGTAGCTATTGCCACTTTCCTTGTTGTATTGTATTTAGAGCTTGTGGCCAGTGTGTTTAAGATGGCTAAAGTGTTAACATTGCTTATATTGAGCTGCCATTTTGTGCAGAACACAAATTACCTGTTACAATACTAGTAGACCCTGACATTTATAACAGTGACACTTACTGTTATTGAGTGACCAGAGCTGCACATTTTGTCACCAGGTGGGTCCACTGCAGCATTATCACTTTGCCTTCAGAGATGACCTTAGCCAAGTTAGACTTGTAGCACATAGTAATTGCAGAGTTTGCAACACTGCACATTACAATTTTATTTAACTCAACAAACGGGCAGGGGTTGTCTGTAGCCTGTACACTGTTCATCAATAAGTAACCTAGTAGCAGGCTAGTGAGACTGCTGCCAATGCAAATGCAATTATCATACGTTGATCTGAATGCCCTACACATTCTCTGGTTATACCGAGCCTACATCTTTAATATAAGTACCCCGTGGGGGTTCTTTTTTCTTTTTCTTACATTGTTCAGTGTGCTATGTCATCCAAGAAAGGAAAATGTCAGTGTGAGAAGTAGATTCCCCATAAAGATCACCATGATATGTGCCTATTTGCTTAGGTGCATCTCACGACCGCACTAAGTGTTCCATCTGTCAGACTTTTGTGTCCAAGACCTTGCGTAGCAGCCATTTTTTTACTTTCCATTTACCTTGAGAAACAACATTTCAAACGTTTGGCCCAGGGAACTGTGGCAGAATCTGCTTGCCCCGAGGTATGGCCTCTGCTAAAAAGAAGGCCAAGAAGTCTAGGCCTGAGTTTGCTGCTGTCCATCCTCCACCAGCTGTCTCTGTTAAGGTGAGTGAGAACCCAGAGGATAGCCTGCCATTACCTTCACTCTCTTCTGCCATGACCTTTTCAGAGGTCAGCATGAAAGCTGCTTCTTGTATATCCTCTGAGACCTTGCAGACATTGAGGGGGAACCATGGCTCATTGTTTCTAAGGGGCCTAAGGGATTCCTCAGATCCTTGTTAGGAAATAGGTGTCAGGTACCTTAATCAAAGCCAGGCAGGGGTCTGAACCTCTGCATTTTGTCAGAGTCGATGTCCCAGTGATAAAAACTCAGAAAACTAAGCTGTGGTGTCAGCTCCCAGGGATCCACAATGGCAGGACTTCACTCAAGACTTGATTAATGCCTTGATGGCATTGAAGCCTCCTCAGGGGATTTCGGTTGCTGCACCTCCTTGGTCCTTTACCTTTAACAAGACTAGAGACCCAGAGTCTTTGGGCAGGGACTCTGACTCTGAGGCTGATTCTGTAACCTATTCCTCTCAGTTGCCTTCACCTTTAGGCTATGGCTCTGAGGAAGAGGAATCCTGATTTTCGTTTGGAGGAGCTTTCCTTTGGTGACAAGCATACCTGCCCATTCAGATTTTCACAGAATGTCTATATTTCTGCCTCATATCTTTGGTGTGTTCCTCATAAAAGTTTTGGTTTTCTGGCAAATCACTGGGATGATCTGAGGATTGATGTCACTAAATAATGACATCCATTTGAGTTTCAGACTTCAAATCCTTCATAAAATGTGTGTTAACACAAATATTGTTTTTCTAGCAACTTGCTAAGTTTATAGCAGCGATATTTAAAATCTGCCCCTATTATTGGGCTTTGTCCAGATTTCTTGCAGTAAGAGGTTGAGAAGTATGGTGACAAGGTCCTATATATGACTGAGCATTTCAAATGGTATTGCTCCTAAGTATTGGAAGTTCAGAAAAGGTACGAGTTGTTACAAGCAGACTTTTCTAACCCTTCAGCTGACACTCTTGTGTTGGCTGCTTTTTTGGATACTTTCTCTGCTGCATTCCTGACTCCAGATTTCAGCCTCCAGCTCCTAAGAAACCTGACCGGTTCTAATAAAATGCCAGATGCCTGCAAGTTCTTGTACAAGTGCCCTTCCTCTGATCTGGCAGTGGTTTCTGCATCTACTGACAAGCTTCCTAGGTTGTTGCCATCTTTCCAGTTTCTTCCTTTGGATAAGAACAGTAGAGCCAGGAAAAAGACTGGTAATAATAAAGGCATCCTTGATATTAGACCCCCAGAAAAGCCTATTCCTCCTCCTTGGGATCTTACTTTTGTCCTTGAAAAGCTAACTCAAGGCTTCTTTTGAGCCAATTACTGTTTCATCTTTGGAATGTTGTTTTATTGATTGGTTTGACAACTGCCAGAAGGATATCTGAGCTACAGGCCTTGATGGCACCCCCCCCCTTTGTTTTTTCATAAAGACTGGGTGGCTGTCGGTGTGAATCCTTCTTTTATGCTGAAGGTGGTTAATGACCTGTCCCTTAATCAGTCTTTCCAGCTTCCTTCTTTTTTCCCTTTTCTGCAATCTGTTAAGTGAGAAGGTTCTGAATACTTTGGATTTGTTTAGACAGCTCAATATTATTTAGACACAACTAAGGCCTTTCATAAATCCGATCAGCTTTTTATTTCTTTTTACACCAGGACATTGGTGTGGCAGTTTGTTAGCAAACCACCTCTTCCTGGATTTCCAAGGCTGTTTTCTTTGTTATTCTTTTCATAGTAAGCAGTTGTTTGCTTCCTTGAAGGTTCATTCTACTGGAGCAGTAGCCTCCATGGGGAATTTCTTTAAAATTTTGAACACCAACTCATTCCTTGATGCTGCTACTTGGTCCTCAGTTCCCACATTCACAAACCATTATGAACTGGATGTCATTTCCTGGGCCAGGACAGGGTTTGCCAAGGCTATCCTGCATGGGTTTGTGGAGGGTTCCTCCTTGCCTTTCTCCTCCCTGCCTTCCTTGTAGCTTTTGTCCCGTCCCAGAGGTGATGAGTACTGCAACAGTGATACCGAAGGACGTACTACAGTTGTGTAAAATCTTACAGTAGCAGTAGATGCTCTTCTTTTCACTGTTGCAGTATTCACTACCTCCCTTCTGCCCCCTTTTCCTCTTCTTTTTTGCATGGGTGGTGTTTTAATACTGGCTGAGAGGTTCCTGTCCTTCTCTTCCTTCATTCCTTTTTCTGGATGGACATGTCCTTTCCACTGGAGGTCCTAGTTCACCTAGGGTACCTCAGTTGTGAGTTGGAAGCATATGTTCATCATCTTTATGCCCTACTCTTGTGTGGGTAGCATACGTCTGACGTAGAATGCTTCCCCAGGTAATAAAGGCTTTGGTATACTGGCCAGATGTTGGACTATCCTTGACAAGAAATAACAGATGTGATGAATACTGCAACAGTGAAAAGGACATCTACTGTTATGGTAAGACTTTACATAACTGTACTTTATGCAGCATCTGTTATGATACACACTGAATGAATTGGGTTTCATCCAGATGGTAGTATGCAGTGGTAACAGTGGTCAGCACATTGATGCAGAGAATGTGCAACTTTGCAGGAGAATAAGCTTCTCAGATGATACTCAGGTATGCACATGGATGTGACTTCAGGAAGATTCCTTATTATGTTTGGAAACTGGACATTGACTTGCAAGCATTAAGAGACAAGCCATGTAAGGTTAGAATTAATGTTTTTGGGGGGCAGTTCACTAGTTTTTAGTCTGTGATGCAGAATATTGAGAAGAAGAAGGTAAGGCTGTAAGATTTGTCCTGTTTTTACTTCAGATTAAGTAACAGGCCCATGTTGAGATGGTAAAGAACTGTAGGCCATGGTGGCAGCTGTCCAGAGGTATGTATTGCTGTGTAGTAATGTTACATGTGGGAAGTAGATGTGGTTAATATTGCTGAGTTGTTATAGCTTTTGAGTAGTGAGTGACAAAGAGTATTTATTTTTTGACCAGACAAATTGGCAAAAACCTGCATGTGCAGGAACAGACTTCAGCCAACTGAAATAAAAGGAAGTGAAGATTAAGTAGGGGTGGGAAGACCATAAATACTGACTCATTCTACTCTAGAGCAAGGATGGTTGATAGGTGACACGGTTAGAAGGCGCCTTTGTCTAATGCAGGATGTCCATTTTCTAAATGATCTGACTGCAGTTCAGCAACACATGAAATTTAAAAGAATAAGCTGGATATTGGGAAAAGTAGATGACAGACATAAAAAAACTATGTACAAACCCTGTCATGTTCTGTGGTGATGGCTGAAACAAAGTTACACTGCTTTATCCATTTCCTGTACCAATGCTGATTTTCCTTCCTTTATTACCTTTAACCCTCCACTAGTTCTTTATTTTTGTTACTATATTTCCTAATTTGGCTAAAGACTGACACACAGCCCCTTAACTCTAATACTTTGTTTTTGTTTATCAGGAAAGTTTGACTGTGTGCAATACCCATTTTCAGCATAGGCACAGAGAGAAAAGCTCCAAGAAATAGTTGATAAGCAATTAACAAAGATATAAAGTGTAGTAAATTCTAATAAGTGACATTGGTACGTATTACAGAATGTCACTGAAGCAGGAAGTCATCAGTGTAAACAGCATCACTAATCAGTAGTGAGTATCAGAATGAGGAAGCTAAAGTAATGTGATATGTTTCTATAATAATGCTGATTGGTAAGCCAATAAAAGCACAAAAGTGCCTATGTCTCTCCTGAGAGGAGTGCAATAAACTCACCTCAGTAAGTCATAAAGAGCCAGATGGGAAGAAACGGTTTAGATGTAAGAGGATGAGTATTTGGGTATATTTAACCTGGAGATTCGGGACATTTGCACATCCTAGCATGAATATATGTACTTTGAGGTTGGCCTTAAAAGCAAGGAGATTGTTTATTTGTCTGATGGGGAAGGGAATGCCCATATGAGTTGAATTTTTTTTTTAATTCTGTTCCGTGTTAGTCCTTTGCTCAAAGGTTCCTTTTGGGTTTGTACCATTTTATTGTATTACTGATGGCTGGGCTGTTTGAGGGATGGTATAGTATATAATTTCACATTATGAGCTGTGTATATGATATGCTGTGTGGTAGTTATAGCAAGTTCAGGTTCTGAGAGGAAAGCAATGAAAGGTTTGGTTTGGGAGGTTGGATGCAAAGTTATTTGTTTTGCTATAACAGTTTGTTCATTAGTTGTTTGTCTGTCTTTTGGCTTTTCCTGGTTAGGGGTCGCCACAGCAGAACTCTGGTCTGCTAGTGATTGGCAGTAGATTTTCACGAACGCTGAGGTGCCAGCTCGACGTTCAACCTTCAACGAAGGCACGCCCATTTACACATGTCTTTCAAACGCCCAACCAACCGTGGGGAGGGCATGCAGACTCCACACAGAAGGCACTCCCCACACATCAGCCGAGAATCGAATGGAAGAACCTCTTGCTGTGAGGCAACAACACTACTGCTGCACCACAGTTTGTTCATTAGTGTAGTCTGAAAATTGTAGATGTGTATAGTAGGTTAGGAAGTAAGTGGGATGTAACGATTACCTTTCTTATGTGGCCAGTGAAAAATGATCTAGTTTTGTAAAGTTGCCCTAATTTGTTGTGGGCATTTTGAACAACAGCAGTGATGTGCTGCTCACATTTAAGTTTGCCATCCATGATGATGCCCAGTAACTTGGTATGGGTGACGTGTTTTATTTTGGTGGTGGTAGATGAGACTGTATTTAATGAAGTGCTAGTTGGTGCAAGTTTATTGGAGGTAAATGTGATTAATTTAGTTTTTTGGAATTCAAGAGTAATTGGGTTTGTTCCAGCCAGGTTTCAATAGAGGAGGAGTCTTAGGTGATTGGAGTTGGGATAGTATTATGGTTGTGCAGAAGAGTTAGTAATTGGCATATTACATTGTGTTTTAAAATTTCTGTGACTTGAATTTGATGTTTACACTATATTTTAATGTGATGTAATGTTAATGGAGCATTTCTCCTCAGGTCTACACTGAAAATGGGCTACTAGTTCTAGTTGGAATTTACCCTTAAAAGTAAATAAGTAAATATTGTATGGTTGTTGTTGTTGTACATGTCATTTGTGAATGCATTAAGTGGAAGGTTCCTAGTAGTAATCCCTGTGCTACTCCAGTTTGTATTGGCTGGTGAGTAGTGTAGGAATCCTGCCATTTGACAGATTGTGTATGGTTGTTAACGTAACTAGAAAACCATTTAATGACCACACTGCTTAGTCCTAGTTGAGACAGCTTACTGATGAGAGGATGAAATACAGTATTAGATACCTTTGAGAGGTCTAGAAATAGGGTGGAGACAGGGTTATTTATATTTCTGTTTTTGTTGTTTGTGTTTAGAAAGAGTAGAATTCTAGTTTCATTACTGTGATAGGACCAGAGGAAGTGTTGTGAAGGGGAAAGTAAGTGATGTTATGTAGTCCAATCTCGCCTACATTCTTACCCGTGGTTCGGAGCCGAATATCGGCTCTGACTCGGCCAACTTTTCTAGCTCGAAGTCTTCTATTGGCTGGGCTAAGCAGGTATCCCATGCTGCAATGCTCCATATCCCCAGAGTTCGTTTGCCACTCGTGTAGCTCGGACGTGGTCTCGCTCTTGGCTGTGGCTAAGTACTCTCTTTTTTCTTCCTTTTGGAGAAAATTTGTTATAAACAAAAAGCTATTTTCATAGCTAGTGTCTATGTAGTGTTGTTTTTGTTTTAGGTAGTGTGTTTGTGGTTTGTAGTATCCGGTTTGCTGTTCCACAGGCTAGGCCCATTTTAATTAGAGGACCTAGTCCTCTTGTCCTGTGTTGTTAGCGCTAAAACTGTTTAAGTTAGAGGTTTTAGAGTAATTTCCCTGGCTATTCTAAAAAAAAAAAAACGTTTTAGTTAGAGGTTTTTGGCCTTTTTTGTTTCAGTGTGTGTCCCGTCTGAGGGTTGTGTGCAGCTTTCTATCTTGTTCCCGCCTTTTGTGGTTTGCGTGTCTGTGTCCTTTCTTGTCAAACAAGTGACTTGTGCTGTGTTGGTTTTGGTTTTTGCTTGTTGGAAAAAATGTCTAAGGATTCCAAAGAGCACAAACCTTCGGGTTTTAAGAAGTGCTCTAAGTGTGGTTACAAGATGTTTGTGTTTATTGCCTGGGAGCCATTCATCTGCAGAAGTCCTGCAGTTTTTGCCATGCTTTCAGTCCCAGAGTACTCCAGGAAAGAAAGAATAAGCTGATTTTAAAGGGACTCTTGAAACCCTCTTTCGAAGAGGCCATGGATTCTTCTCCCAGTGCTAAATCCAAGTCTACATCAAAAAAGAGATCTCCGGCTCCTTCAGTTTCCTCGGAGCCTCCAGAGAAAGTCACAAAACTTGCTTCGACCTCCTCTGCTCCACTGTCCTCGGGGCCGCAGGAAGTGTCGGTGGATCCGGCGTCGGCTCCAATTATTTTGGAACCTCTTCGGAGCCGATCGCCCAGTCTTAGACCAGATTCACCTGAGAGGAGATCTCGATCTCCATCCCTGTCCTCCAAATCCTCCAGGACCCTTTCTGATGTGGATGTTGATAGGGTGGTGCAGAGGCTCCTCCAGTCACCGATTTTGGCAAAATTGTTTTCGGCTCCGGCCCAGTCGGCTCCGGAGCCTGTCCCGACCCTTTCTTCGATCATTCCTCCCGAGTGCATCTCTGTCTTCGGAGCCAGAGTGTTCCATGCCGTGTGATGTTCCTGGGTCAGCTCCGATGGCCCCTCCGGGCCTATCGGTACCGACATTGGCTCTGACCCTGTCGGCTCCATCCACTGGATTCGGGACTCAAGATTCTTTAGTCGGGCCTGAGGGGGACATCTCGGGACATGTTTCGGTTCCAAGTCTTCCTCTCGGTACCTCGGCTCGAGGGACCCCAACTCCTGTCTTGGTCTCGGAGGTTGGCCGGTCCTTGGACTCGGGTGGGGGGAAGGTGGGGGCCTGCCTTTGGGGCTATGTGGACTGCACTGGCCAGATCATCAGCTACATCATGCGGGTTGGTCATTCTGTCCCCCACCACTCCGGTAAGAGCCTCTGATCACCACTTATCTGTTGACAGTGGAGCGCCGAGGCCTAAGGATACCCCCACGAGTGGTCCCCAAGTTTCTGAGGGCCCTTCAGAGTTCATGCCTGAGGAGCCCCCTAGAAAGAAGACATGCAAGAGGAAGCACATAGACTCCCAGGATGAGTCTTTCACCTCTGATACTTACCTTGAGGAATCGGAGGGGTCCCCCAAGTCATCCTCTGATGATGATTCCTTCTCCGACATCCTGGAGATACTGAAACAAAGAGGTGACTGGCCATCCAAAGCCCCCTCCAAGAGGAGGAGTCGGTTTTCCTTAAGGCCTTTGGCACTCAGCCCTCCGCCTCCTGGGTGTCCCCACCCTTCGAGCTCCTAGATCTTATTTGTCGGAGGGTGTAGGAGAACCCTGATTCTGTGGAGCCCGGACCCAGGTGTCCCAACAAGTTTCTTTCTGCTCCCCCGGGTAAGGATTTTCTGTCTAAAGCGGTCTCTGTGGATGCTATGGTGGTGGCAGCGGCGGCCACTCAGAAGGAAGTAGCAGAGACTTGTTCCTCCGTCCATCCTCCTAACAAGGAGTCTAGGACCATGGACCGGTACGGGAAGCATACCCACTCGTCAGCAACCTTTAACTTATGGCCGCTGAACTATCTATCTCATTTCACTCTGCTCCAGAGAGATGATCTCAAGGAGTTAGGAGATACTCTTGCGGGTAACGTCCCTGAGGTGGTAGCCCAGACAGTTAACGCCCAGGTGTCTACCCTCAATTCCATCGTCAACTCCTCCATGCGGCTCATCTCATATGCAGCCGATGGAGCGAGCAGGGCAGCAAGTTCAGGAGTCGCCCTTAGAAGGCAAGCCTCGCTGCGCCTTTGTCATTTCGCGGAGGCCTTCAAGTCTTCTTTCACTGACGCCCCCTTTGATGGTTCTTCTTTGTTTGGAACCAAAGTGAAAGACACCCTCACCAGGTGCGAACAAGAGGGAAAGGCCCTGTCTGCCGTAGGGGGTCCGTTTTTCCCTTTCCTCTAGGCCTTACCCCAAGGCCCAGTGGGGTGGGAAGATGTGGTTCAAAAAATCACAGAGGTTTTTTTCCTGCAGCACAAGGTGAGTCCCCCTCCAGAGGCAGAGGAGGGGGAGGTTATTCAGGGAGACACCGCCCTAGAGGCAAAGGGGGCCCCCGCAATTCGGGAGACCACGATTCCTTTTGCTGCTCTCCCTACTCTCGTTCCTGAGGCAGTGCCCAGCTGTGCTTATCCAGAGCCAGTCGGGGGTCGAATTTCATTGTATCCGGAAGCCTGGAAAAGCATCACCCAGGACCGATGGGTATTACGAATAATTTCCACAGGTTATGTCATTCCGTTTACGTCAGACCCCCCCTTCAGTCAGAAAAGTCCCGGACGTTCCACCCAGTCAAAGGGATCAAGCAGCCTCAGAGGTTTCAAAGCTGCTAGAAAAAGGAGCCATCCAGCGTGTGCCCTCAGACCAAGTCGGTTTAAGGACTTACTCAAGATTCTTTTTGTTGCTGAAAAGAATAGGGGACCTGAGACCCATATTAGATCTCAGCCGACTGAACAACTACGTACAGAAGTCAAAGTTCTGTATGGTCACACTACAATTTATTTTCCCATTGTTGGGAGAGGAGGTATGGATGGATGTGCTCCAAGGATGCTTACTACCATGTCAAAATGGACAGGGCATCCAGGAGTTACCTACGCTTCCGGCTGGGAACCAGTAATTTCCAGTTTCGAGCCCTGCCCTTTGGTCTCACCACAGCCCCCAGGGTGTTCACCAAGTGTATGGTGGTGGTGACTGCTCACTTGAGGCATCAAGGATTCCAAGTGTTTCCATATCTGGATGACTGGCTCCTTACCGCACCCACCAGGCATCCACTAATCCAAACCAGGGACGCTACCATCACTCTATGTCAACAGTTGGGCATAACACTAAATTGGGAAAAATCTGCCTTGTTGCCCACACAGCCTGTCACCTTTATAGGAGCAGAATTAGACACGGTTCAAATGCGAGTATTTTTACCGCAGGAAAGGATCAGAGTCTTACAGCAACAGATTCACACCCTGATGCCATTGAAGAAAGCGAAGGCAAAATGGGTTCTTCAACTCCTCGGGACCATGGCAGTGACAATTATGTTGGTCCCTCTAGCGAGATTGTACATGAGACTTCTCCAATGGCTCCTCTTTGTTCAATGGTCTCTCCAGAAATTTCCACTTTCTCACCTCATTTTGCTCATGGGCAGATGCAAACAGGATCTCAGTTGGTGGCTTTGCACCAACAATTTGGACAGGGGAAAACCCTTTGTTCTACCCATCCTGGTTGCCACAGTGACCACGGACGCCTCCTAGATGGGGTGGGGGGGACATTATCTTGGCAGGACGGTCCAAGGCATGTGGCAGGATCACGAGATACATCTGCATATCAACATCCTAGAGATGAGAGCGGTGCTACTTGCGTTGCAAGCACTTCAGAGCTTTCTGCCTCTAGGCACAATTGCAATACACTCGGACTACATGTCAGTAGTGTGGTATCGCCATGCAAGTGTGGCAGTGGGCAGTATCTTCCCAACGGTTTCTGGTGGCAACGCACATTCCGGGGAAGTTCAGTGTGATAGCGGACAGGCTAAGCAGAGCTATTCTGATGCCTTACGAGTGGTCCCTCAATCGTTTATTTGCAGAACGAATCTTCAGCAGATGGGGTCAGCCTTTCTGCGACCTTTTTGCCAGCCCCCTCAATGCCAAATGCAGCAGCTACTTCACGCTGATCCCTCCACAGGGGGAGTCACTCAGGGACGCTCTAGTTCACAATTGGCCCTCCGGTCTGCTTTATGCTTTCCTTCATTTCCCTTGCTATCAAAGGTGATTCAGAAAGCGCAATCCTTGGGAAGCAGAATGATTCTGATTGCTTCACACTGGCCTCGCCAAGTGTGGTTTCCCTTTCTTCAACCATACATTGTGGACACTCCTTGGATTCTGGACCCTCAACCAGACTTACTGTCACACATGGGACAGTTCCACTCTCCCTGATGACCATCCGGTTGACAGCCTGGCTACTCCACTTCCATCGTTAATTAGGCTTCATCATTTTTCACCGGAGGTAGTTCACATTTTATCCTCCACTCATAAAGCCCTCTATGAGGAAGATTTATTCTAGCAAATGGAAGAGGTTTTCTGTTTGGGCGCATACCCAAGGAATTGATCCCTACACAGCCCCAATTGCTTCAGTCTTGGAGTTTTTGTCTATGCTTTTCCTTCAGGGTTCTGCGGCAGCTACCATAAAAGTTCTATTGGCAGCGATCTCTAATTTTCATGTTGCTAATAAGCCTAGTCTCATAGCTCACAGACTTTGTAAGGCCTTCCTGAAAGGTACTCTATTACTCCGTCCTCTGGTCTCCGAACCTATCATGCCCTGGGATCTCAATTTTGTTCTACAATCCCTTACTTCACCGCCTTTCGAGCCTGCAGCTACCTGCGATTTGAAATTCTTGAACTGGAAAACAGCCTTTTTAATAGCAATCACTTCAGCCAGGCGAGTTTCAGAAATTCAAGCCCTTTCTATCAAACCTCCATATTTGATCTTCCATAAGGATAGGGTTTCTCTTAGACCAAACCCTTCGTTCCTTCCTAAGTGGCTTCTGTATCTGATCTTAATCAATCTATTGAGTTGCCTGTATTCTTTCCCCATTTTTCAAACAAGGCAGAATTTAAATTTCATCAATTGGATGTTCACAGACAGTTACGTTTTTATCTGCACCGAACAAAAGATATCCGGAAGTCTGATCAACTATTTGTCTCCTTTTCAGACAATAAAATTGGGTCCCCTGTTTCCAAAATCACCCTATCCAAATGGATATCCAGTTGCATCTCTTTCGCATACTCCGCAGGAGGTAAAGACCTGCCGTTTCCAGTCAAGGCTCACTCTACTCGGGCTGTCTCTACGTCTACAGCCTATCAAGCTAGATTATCGATGGATGATATATATGTTGCAGCTACTTGGGCTTCTCCTCACACATTTGTTTCTCATTACAAATTGGACATGGTACCTAGGGGCAGGTCGTCCTTTGGTTCCACAGTACTCAAGAGTATTTTCCTATGAGCCACCCAGGATGTAGGTGCTAGGGATGCTGTCCCACAGGTAAGAATGTAGGCAAGATTGGACTACATAACATCAAGAAGTTATGTACTCACCATAATGTCCGATGTATGTAGTCCATCTCTCCTCACATTCTTACTTACCCTCCCACCTTCCCCCTTCCTGGAAGATCTGGAGGTTAGATTTCGATTTACAAAGTTCCCTTCACCTTTGGCTTATTCCTTTTTTACCTGGAGGTTGTGTATGCATGGGGTATGACTGAGTACTCTCAGCAAACTAGATCTGGGGATATGGAGTAGTGTAGCATGGGATACCTGCTTAGCCTAGCCAATAGAAGACTTCGAGCTAGAAAAGTTGGCCAAGTCGGGGCCGATATTTGGCTCCAAACCACAGGTAAGAATGTGAGGCTAGATGGACTACATGCATCGAACGTTATGGTGAGTACATAACTTCTTGTTCTAGCAGAAAGTTTAGGGTTTGATTATGCATACATCTGTGTAGTGCTTTACAGAGTGAAGGCACTAGGTCATTACTTTGAAAGTTCAGTAGAGCTATCTCCTTTATATATTGGTATATTGTAAGAGATTTTCTATATTTTTGACGCATAAGGTACTTAAGCTCTTTGCTGATGATATTCTACTCACTTTATTAAATTCAGAAGAGTCACTGTGTGAACTAAATTTATTAGCTGAAAAATTTTATCACATCTCAGGTTTAAAGATTAATGCTTCCAAATCGAAACACATGTTATTAAATAATAAAAACAATTCAATTTCTAACATAAATCGAGTTGTTGGGAAACAGGTTTCTTCTCTAGATTACTTGGAATTGTTTTATGTGAAATGTTATTATTAACTCTGTCTACAAATCATAATAATCTGGATACACTTAAATCATTAATAGTGAAATGGAATAAATTGTTTCTAACATTTGAAGACAGAGTGCAGTTAATAAAGATGGTACTTCTCCCAAAGGTAAACTACATTGCTTTAGCAATACCTATTACACCTAGTAAAAAAGTTTTAAAAGAATTTAAGATTCCTTTGGTATCCCAATAAAATTAGGATTGCTTTCCTAAACCATATTAGACCCTGGGAAATAGGGGGGCATAAACTTTCCTGATTTAGGATCTTACATTAAAGCATCTATTCTTAAAACAGTTATAAATTGGATAGATCCAAAACGTTCTTCCACTTGGAAAACATTACATACTGCTGTTTTTCAGGAAGAAAATAAATTAGCAAAAAATGTACAACTGCTTGGACAGAACAATGTACTCTGGAATATCATCTGTATCAACTTACAATACAATTTCACCAAACCTACTCATCTAAATTATATAAATTACATTTATAACACTTTCCGGAACTTCATAAACAATGATATTGAAATTAAATTATGGTTTCAGTTATGAACTCCTTTTAATATTGCAAAAAACTTTAATAACATTTCCATAAATACTCTTATTAACTCATGGAAAGGAAATAATTTCTCATGTTGGTATCAATGTATAGAAAATCTGACAGTCATAAATGTCAATCAGATAATTAATACATTCAGTCTATCAAGTAGTGACTGGATAGTTCTTAATAGTCTGGTACCATATGTGCAAGATATGTGTAGAACAATAGACAATTCTTCATTTAACTCCATGCCTAAATTTATATTTTATCTATATGAAGTATTATACAGAGACTTTAATTGGACAAATTTAACGTCAAAATTATATAAAATTATTATTAGTTACAAAACAAAATCTAACCAGAAATTCTGGGATTTTATCAATAAAGATCGTTCATTGTTGTTATCTAAGGAGTCAAAAATAAACATACTATATTCTATTAAGTTAACTTCAGATATGCAAAGTTGGAGAATCTTTGCATGGAAATTCTTGCATAGAGCCTTTTACACCCCTAATAAAATAGCTAGATTTAAAAATACTAATGATGCAATATATTGGAGATGTAATCTAAAATGTAATGCTGATTGGTCACATATTATATTTGCAAGTCATTTTTACTGATTCTTTCATTTTTGTCAAAGTCATTAATTTTTCTGAATAAAATTGAAACTACTACTATGAAAAAGAAGGAACTTTATCTTCTTTGTACTATAATGGCTGTCTCAAAAAAATGCAGTCCTCCATCATCCCAACAATTGATGATTTTCTCACTCTTTTGAAAGAAGTAGCACTGTTGGAAATTAAAGTCAAGGAAATGAGGATCTTTCCAAAGAAATGGACTAATAATCCTTGGGAGAAAGGTCTCTCCCTAATAGAGACACTTAAAACGTGCACAATTTTATCTTCATAAAAAAAGAGGAAGCAAGAATGCAAGTTATAATTTGTTAATGCTTGTACAATAATCTTTATTATTTGTCTTTGTATCTATGATTGTATTCCTTTTGACTTTGTCTGACTTGAGGCCATTGTATATTCTGTAAATAGTTCATTCAATTCACTCTTATTTGATATGTTATATTTACTATTTATTGTTTAAAAAAAAAAGATTTTCTGAATAAAATTATTTGAATAAAAAAAAAGATACTTGGGTACTTTTTCGTTATTGGGCAACACTTGTAAAGAGCACTTTCCATTTAACGCAACGCCTCCTATGTGTTAGCAAATAATCCTCATGTGATGTTAGTTGTACAAACAACTTATGTTACAACCTCTGAAACTCATTTAATTAGAGGAAATAGCTTTCTTTGCAGTGTTTTCAAGGTCAAACCTACATTGCAGTGTTGAGCTTACTCGCATAGCAGGGGTCACAAAGATGTTTTCCGAGGTGAAGTCATGATTGCTTGTTTCCCAATGATTTCATTTGTCGGAATGGAGAGTGTTTCGCAATCAGACTACTTACAGATTGGATTAAGTAAACGTGATGTGCGTTCTTTCAATGTTTGTTTTTTTTTTCTAATGACAGAGTGAAACTATTGTGATGTGTGTACTTAAGTCTTTGTTATTCGAATGACAGGGTAGTCAGACGCTTAGTGATTGTACATCGAGCGCTGTTCAATAAAATCCGCAAAACTTGCATTATCACCATCATACGTATCTTAACATCTGTTTGTAATGACACTTTTCCTTAAAGTACACACTTCAGGGTAGTTTTTTGTGAGTACAGAGCAGATCAGGAAATGTAAACCTGTACCACACGCAGGTTCCTCTCAGGTTAAGCTTCCAACTACTCTCTCATTAACACACATCATGTTAACTTTCCATCATGGATCACATTTACTAATTATCAGTGACTGGAAAGTAAGTGTGTGTGTGTGGCCCACTTCAGCAGCAGCTATGAGATCACTGTAAGCACCTGGTAAGATTCCAAGCACTCATTTTGAAGTGTTGCCCCGATAACGCAAAAGTAAACAGTGTAAAAGTCAAGTTATATGGCTGTCTTATATAAAGGAATGCCACTGAAAACTGCCTCACAGACATAAACAGTTATGTTTTACTTGATTTTGGATTGAAACCTTTGATACTTTTCTGTTAATGCAAATCCAGGCCTAGAAAGCTGTTGCCCCGTTAACGGAAAAATACCAATACTTGTAAGGATCTGTTGATTACTATAAAGACTGGGTAGTTTAGTTTAACACCCCTGCTGTTTACAGAGGAATGACATGTACTACAAGACCCATTGTATTTTTACCTCGATTATTTTAATAATTGTTAGATTGTCTCTGCCCAACTTTCAAGATGTCTGGAGGCTTTTTTTTGTCAGGAACAGTATCCATCACCATCATGTCTCCCAGTCATTGCTTGAGATGGGTCTTGCAATGGGCATTACTTAACAAATGTGCAGGGTGTGGTCATACAGGCATATGTAGAAGCCACCACAGCCGCTCTAGATGACAGGTATACTATGTAGTCTATGTGCTGAGGTACATGAGGGCTTTCAATTTCAATATGTAACCAATCTTATTAGTGTGTTGGACAGACGCATGGATGCCTCCACTGCCTGTACACACCAGTGTCAATGACATACCCATGACCACTGCTCCTCTGCCTTCACAGGTTGGGCATGTCATTTCACATAGTGCTGACTCATCCATTCCAGCTATTGTTGGGGTGACTGGTGAAGCACAGAGTGGGTACCCAGAGATATATGGAGTATGTGGCTGTTGGGCACAGGCTTTCGATAGGTGGTCACAGTCTTCTGTTTCATTCTAGTCCCTGATAAGAGGATGTTGGTGCCAGTGCAGCTTCATGGAAGGAAGTCCATTGTCTGCATCTTTCCCACCTGAGATCCCACACTTGTCACACATACACACACAGAACAACCCAGTATGCAGGAGATTTGTTCTCTGGCACACAGTCTGAACATGTACTTAGCACTGATGGACACGAGCCCCCTCAGTATGCTGTATACCAAGTTCCCCTAACTCCCCTGGTTATATGATGCATTCCCATTAATATCCTTAATAAACCTCCACCCCACCTCCCTGACAGTTACTGATTGATTGTCTGACTCTCTAGGCTAATTACCACTAGGGCTCTAGCCGTGTACCCCAAACCATTTGGGTCCCATGTGTCATATGGGAGTGGGCATGTTAGTAGACAGCTAGCTAAGGATTTGTAGAAGGGATGTTAGATGGGATAATACTTTTCTTATTGATGCCCTTGGTCCATAAGGGGCATGGGCACTAGACCAGAGGTAAATTTATGATTTCCCATCCAATTGTCAAGTTTCATTTGAATAGGGTCAGGGGTAGACTCTGGAATAGGTTCCTCATCAATGTAAAATGTGCATGGAACCTTTGGGACAAATATCTGTTTCTCCAGCACATTTTGTTTACGTCACAAGTGAAGTTCAGATGGCTGGCTGTAGTGTTTCTGTCCGAGTTTGTTTTGTGCATGTGCACTGGGTCTGTCAGGGCTAGGTCTGAGGAAGCCCTGTAAGCCAGGCAAAGATTCCCTCTAAACAGCCTGTAGGAGCCTGACTGCAGAGACATCACCTTTAGGCTATCAGTGTAGGATTGAGTATTCATGCCCTGAGCTCTCCTGGTGAGAAATGTTGGGGGCATATCTTGTTGTATCTTTTGGCTTTTCCCAGTTAGGGGTCGCCACAGCAGAACTCCGGTCCGCTAATGATTGGCAGTAGATTTTTACGTACCGAGTTGCCAGCCCTGACGCACAACCTTCAACGAAGGTACGCCCATTCATGCACGTCTCCACACAGAAAACGCTTTAGCTGAGAATCGAACCACCACCGCAGTTTTAACTGTGGCAAATGTCTGGTTAGATGCATGCCAAAGGGGGCATTGTATTCAATGATAGGTCTGATAAGGGCCCAGTAGCGTAGCACTATAACTTCCTTAGACCTGGATGCCATACCCTTACCTATAAGATGGGCAACACAGAATGATTTTCGTATTATCTTAGCTACATGTTGGTCAAAGGTCAGATTTCTGTCTACATACATTCCCATGTTCCCAGATCCCTTACTACTTAGTTGACTGTTAGGGTTTTTTTTTTTTGATTGCATAATTAACGTGGGTTGACAATTTCCCAAAAGGCATTATAATGGATTTTTTGGCATTGAGTTTTAGGCTATGGCTTTGGCACCAGTCATTTTTGTGTTAAACTTACTTGCAAGATGTTTGTGTCTTGGGAGAATCTATAATAGCTCCCAATTTAGAACCATCTGTGAACTGGATGAGCTAGATGCCTTTAACATTAGCCTCGACTTTCGAGAAGCAGATGCCAGACAGGAGTGAGCCCCAGCATGGAGCCCTGGTGTAATCCATGGGTAACCAGTCTCTTAATGGAGGTGGTGTTACCGAATTATGACTTTCTGGGTCTTGTCTAGTCATCATTCAGAAATCCAGAGAGCTATGTAAGGATTTATGCTTAGTCAGAGAGTTTGTCAACAATGCCTGAGTGTGGTATTGTATCAAATGACTTGGCCAGGTCAAGATACACAGTATGTACTGTTTGACCCTTGTCCATTGCCATGGTAACCATCTCAAAGGAGTCTACCAGGTTAAGTAGGCATGACCTTCCCTTAAAAAAGCCAAATTTGGATGAGTCCAGTGTCTGCAGGTTACCAATGTACTTGTTTATCATTTCCATCATAACTTGCTCCATGGCTTTGCATATTATACTTAGACCGCTAGGTCTGTAGTTCCCTGGGTAGGTTGATGATCTGCCCTTGTGGAGTGGAATAACTGTTGCGGTCTTCCATTCACTTGGAACATAGTCTGCTTCAAGGCTGTAGTTGAAGAGTGCTTCAAGTGGTTCTGATAGGTCATGTTTTAAACTGTTCAGGAAGCAACCAAAGTTGTTGTTGGGATCCAGGGAGGCAGTATTCTTGGCTTTAATAAGTAATATCAGTACCTGATACCTGCTGATAGTTGGGGCCATATACTGGAGGGGATTTCACCTGGTGGAGCTGGTGGGAGGTGTGGGGTGAAGTTTGAGCTGAATTTATCAGCCAATAGATTTATGTTACTTTGGTGTAGGTCGTACTGTTCATCATAACTTCAGCACACTGTTGTGATGTTCTTCGTGTTTCACTGTTGCAGTCATTACACTTGGGTTGTCCTGCTGGCAGGCTACCCTCAGTTGGCCTGAATTTCAAAGTCTAGGTCTGACGTCCGTTGCTGTCGCCTCTTCCCTGACGTCAGTGCGCCAGGGGTATAAAAGATGCAGCTGATGCCATTTTCTCCAGTCTTTCTTGCCGCGCGGTGCCAGAAGCATAAGCAGTTTGCAAGTGCCGGTTGGCCGACTCCTGAGATTTTCGTGTTCGAATTTCAGATCCGAAGTCTTCATTAAAAGCTAAGTACCCCATTGGGGAAACTTTTTTTTCTTGCTCCAGACCGATGTCAGAAAAAGTTAATAATTGTATTTCTTGTGGGAAGCAAATACCTCATAAGGACTTTCATTCTTACTGTATTCCTTGCCTAGGCCCTGACCACGACGTTGCTAGTTGTCGGTTTTGTGCTAGATTTAACCAACGCACTATTAAGCGCCGGTACGATTTTGCATTACATTATTTTGGCAGAAGATTTAATGATACGATGTCGTCAGACAACCATCCGACTACCGGAATTCACAAGAAACGCAAAGAAAAAGAAAAGGACAGGCATCCGAGGTCCAAAACTGATGACGAGGCTTCTTCTAAGCCAGTTGCCAGTTCGCCGGTTCTCAGTGAGGTGCCTTCGCAGCCCCTGACTCCCGCTACTTTAGACCCGCAGGCCGCTACCGACTCCCACGTGGAGTCGCCTAGGCTGCTGAAGGCTCAAGGTATTGGACCTTCGGAGACCATTCCCTCAGATGGATCCGGAGCCGCTGAGCAGGCAATGGCTTCTGAGAGTGTTTTCAGACCAACTCAATTATACATTAAAATTACTTCAGCTTCAAAGGCAAAGACTAAAGCACCCTTAAAGACAAAGAACCAAGTACAACAGCCTCATGGACAGGCCTCCATGCCCAAAAAACAGATGCTCAAAATGGTCGAAGACTTTAATTACTTTGATCAGGGGTTCCCATCCCCCACCTGATAAAAGGCCTAGGCAAGAGACAGAATATGAATCTTCAGATCAGGTTTCCATTTCATCCGATTCTTCTTCTGATCAGGAATACTCTCTTCCTCCCTATGAAGATTCTGAAGAATCTATCCTTCAGTCTATCCTCCTGAGGATTACTCTTTTGGGGAAACCTTGCATAAAACTAGCACTTTTTTCTCAAAACTGGCACATAATAACCCAGGATAAATGGGTCCTAGACATAGTGTCACAGGGCTACAAGTTTCACTTCCATACCCTGCCAAGGACAAACGGTTTGTCAGACCTGCCAAAACATCAATGGGCAGAGGCACAAAAGCAAGTCTCATCCCTCATGGATATGAGGGCCATTCAACAAGTACCAGAGCAAGAACAGGAACAAGGATTTTATTCAAAACTGTTCTTGGTACCAAGAAAGGACAAGACCTGGGGACCAATACTGGACCTATCTATTCTAAATACATTTCTGGATATACCAAAATTCAAAATGATGACTTTACAGCAACTTCTGCCCATGCTGGGCAAGAAGGCTTGGCTTGTGACTTTAGACCTAAAAGAGTCATACCTGCATGTCCCAATCAGACAAACATGCAGAAGATACCTCAGATTCAAAGCTGGCTCAATGCATTACCAATTCTCTGCACTGCCCTTTGGCTTATCTACTGCGCTCAGGGTCTTCACAAAGTGCCTGGCACCAGTAATTGCGTTCTGCAGACAAAGAGGAATACAAATATATCCTTACTTGGACGACTGCCTCATTCAAGCAGAGAACAAGGACATTCTACTACAGCATCTGGCGTTTGTAAAGAGATTTCTAACAGGCCTAGGGTACACAGTCAACGAAAAGAAATCAAAACTAGTACCCTCTCAAGAGATAATATTCCTGGGTGCAAACTTAAATACAACTGCCCAGATGGCTTATCTCACGCCAGACAAACAAAGGCAACTGATTACCTATTTCAAAATGTTGGCAACAAAGGCCCAGTTATCTGCAAGAAAAATTCTGCAGGCTTTGGGCTTCATGGCATCCTGCATTCTACTAATTCCATATGCGAGACTGCATTTGAGGAAACTTCAATGGTACCTAAAAAGTGTTTGGACTCAACATTGCCACAGCCTGGAAACAATAATTACCCTAATTCCCTGTCTGCAACATGAGTTTCGTTGGTGGACGAAGGCTTGTCACCAGAACAAGGGACAGCCATTCACTTTACCCCCAGCCAGGCAGACATCAACAATGGATGCATCAGATTATGCCTGGGGGGCCCACATGACAGAAAGATGCATTCAAGGCACATGGTCCGCAAACCAAATGCATCTACATATCAATCAAAAAGAGATGCTAACTGTTCAGAATGCCCTGACAGCCTTCAAGGACCTACTTCATCCGGGACAACTACTGATAAAGACAGACAACACCACAGTCATGTGGTATATAAACAAGCAGGGAGGCACTCATTCCTAACCCCTTTGCAGACTAGCCATGACTTTGTGGGACACAGCATTGACTTACCAAGTACATCTGCAGGCACAATTCCTGCCAGGAAAGATAAATACTCTGGCAGACGAACTAAGAAGAAACCTCATGGATCCCCACGAGTGGAAATTGGATCCACAAGTCTTCAGCATGATGATAAGGAAATGGGGATGCCCGGATATAGATCTATTTGCCTCTCCTCACAACTACCAACTAAAAAGTTTCTGCACAAGGACTTATCACAGACAAGCATGGAATGTGGACGCCCTATCTTTCAGCTGGAAAAGCTTAGCAGTATATGCCTTTCGTCCACTGCCTCTCCTCCCCAAGGTACTCCTAAAGGTCAGACAAGAGAAGCCAAAGATGATGCTGATTGCCCCAGATTGGCCCCGCCAGCACTGGTATCCAATCCTAAGGAACATGTCTCAATGCCCGGCTTGGACCTTGCCTCAAATACCTCATCTAATATCCCAACAAAACAATTGGATCCTGCACAGCCAACTAAAGACCTTAAATCTGGCAGCATGGCGGATAATGTAGTGATACAAAACGCACCTCTCACTAAAGCTGTAATGAATGTCATTTTGTAGGCCAGAAGGCCTAGTACCAGAAAATCTTACGCTGGAAAATGGAAGAGATTCTGTGCTTGGAACCAGCCACAAGTAATTGACACAGCTGTACCAAATATTCCTCAGATTTTGCAATACTTAACTGAGATGCTGGACAAAGGCCTATCCTTTTCATCAATTAAAATTCCTGCCTCTGCCATTTCGGCTCATTACAATACAGAGCCAACAATCTTTTCTCATCCCTTGTTAAGGCAGTACGTCAGAGGAGCCAAAAACTTAAGGCCTCAAAGGAGATCACCAATACCAGCATGGGACCTCAATTATGTTTTGGAAAATCTCACCCTGCCTGCTTTTGAGCCAGCCGCTACAGCTGATTTAAAGTTTTTATCTTGGAAAACAGCTCTGCTCCTAGCAATAACCTCTGCAAGATGAGTCTCAGAGCTGCAGGCACTCATGGCTGTGGAACCTTTTATCATTTTTTATCCAGACAGGGTCTCCCTGAGGACAAACCCAACATTTATGCCTAAGGTAGTGTCCAGTGTGGCCCTTAACCAAACTATTCATCTGCCTACTTTTTATCCAAACCCACAGAATAAGGGGGAGAGAATTCTGCATTCTTTGGACATACACAGACGGCTATGCTTCTACTTGGACAGAACCAAAGCTTTCAGAAAGAGAGCAACTACTAGTGGCATATGCTGCAGGATCACAAGGAAAGGCTATCTCAAAGCAAACTATTTCAAAGTGGATAGGCCACTGCATTCGTTTCTGCTATTCACAACATGGCAAGCCAGTGCCTAAGAGCATTAGACCACATTCAACCAGAGCAGCAGCCACTTCAGCAGCCTTCCTCAGGGGAGTACCAACCAAAGATGTTTTAGAGGCTGCTACCTGGAGTTCAGTGCACACCTTTACAAAGCACTATCATTTACCACTCTACTCTAAATCCAGGGCAGGCTTTGCCACTGCAGTTCTGCAGGGCCTCATAGCCGCTCCTAATGCTATTTAGCTCCAGCCTCCCAACCATAGCTTTGGGATTCAACCCAAGTGTAACGACTGAAACAGTGAAACACGAAGAACATAGTACAGTTGTGTACACTTACCATAAATGTAGATGTTTGAGTGTATTCACTGTTGCAGTCCAGGTTACCCACCCAACATCCTCCATATCTTTGCTGCAACTTATCTGCACTTCTCTAATCTATACAACCTATGTGGCGTATTTGCTTGTGGATGAAGGTATTATAGCAATAACCCACGCCTGGGTGTGGGTAATGCTGGATTTACCCACGGTTGGCGTGGTTTGGTCCCGAGGGTGAAGCCCGAGGGACCAAAGCCAACCGTGGGTAACACAGCATTACCACCAGAAGTGGGTTATTATCATGACATTATTTAAGAAAAGAAACTATTACTTTTCTTAAATAATGGCATAGTATAATGCCTGTTTGCTGCCCTTCCGCAGATGTCTGGCATCCGGCAGTTCTGATGTACTGGCGCCTGCGCGGTACATCAGAGCTGTGAGCAAAAGCGGAGAAAGCAAGATCTCCGTTGCTTTTTTAGTGTTCGCTATGTTAAATGGGTTTAACATAGCGAGACATCTTTAAAATAAGCAACGGAGATGTCCGTTGCTTATTTTAAAACTGTCTCGCTATGTTAAACTCATTTAACATAGCGAAACTAAAAGCAACAGAGATCTTGCTTTCTCCGTTGCTTTTTTGAAAACCTGTCTCCCTATGTTAAATGGGTTTAGCATAGCGAGACAGCTTTAAAATAAGCAACGGAGATTTCTGTTGCTTATTTTAAAGCTGTCTCGCTATGTTAAACCCATTTAACATAGCGAGACAGTGTTTTAAAAAGAGAGTTATACTAATGGAAAAAAGTCCAGGCGACCGGACCTTTTTCCATTAGTATAAACAATAACTCGATTTACGAACTGCCTTTTCTCCAACTCAGTTGGCAAAATATGGAATAACCTTCCCTTACATATCTCCTCTCTAGCCACTTTTCCTTGCTTTAAAAAGCAACTTCTTTCACATCTGAATAACTTCTGGCTCTGCTCTTGTACCAATCCAGACTAACCTACTTTCATCTTTCAACTATATTTGCATTTTATTTAACACTCTAAATCTCTCTCTCAAATCATAAATAACATTATGATTCTACTGTTACTAAAAAAAAAAAAAAAAAAAATTATTTTTATTTTCATGTTTTTAATTACATAATTTGTATTACATAGTTAGTATTATCTATTTGTTATTAGAATAGCATCACCTGACCTGAACTAATTTCCTTGTATTATTGCTCTTTGCCTATATCACAAGTGTCTTTTTTACATGTATTTCTATAAACATGCTTTAATCTGTGGAGCTTTTCTCCCCGGGCCTCCACTGAAAATGGACAATGATCCAGTTGGACTAGCCCAGTCAACAAATGTAAAATAAATAAATAATACAACGGGCATGCTGGCCAATCAGCGTGCACATTTTGGAATAATAATGGGGGGTCATGGTATAATATATATTTTGGTACATGCATGTTTTATTGGCATATTTTTAGCCTACCCTTTTGGGGGCACCTGACATCTGGGGCAAGAAAAACTGAAGAAAATGGCATCGGCAGCATCTTTTATACCCCTGGCGCACTGATGTCGGGGAAGAGGCGACAGCAACTGACGCCAGACCTAGACTTTTGAATTCAGGCCGACTGAGGGCAGCCTGCCAGCAGGATAACCCAAGTGTAATGACTGCAACAGTGAATACTCTTGAACATCTACATTTATGGTAAGTGTACACAACTGTACTTTACCTGTAAGGCTCCAGATGTAGCTGAAGAAGGCCTTTTGATTGTCCTTAGTCTGTGAGGCTATCCTGATCTCATAGTTGGCCATATTGGACTTATTAGACCTCTTAGTTTTTTGTTTAATTGTATAAGAGATCACTTGTCTTTAAAGGAGTTACTTTTCCTGACTTTTGGCCATGAGTTTTCTTCTTTTATTATGTATCCTTTTTAGATGAGGATTCCACCAGTAGGGTTTGTTTTTAGTGTTGCTTTTGGGTTTATTTCTGATATGTATGCAGCGTCTATACAGCCATTCACATGTATGTATAGTGACTCTGTGAATAATTCTGCATAGGTAGCTGTGGTCTCGGGGTTGGAGGGAGCGTTGTAATCTGAAGTAGTTGACTTCATTTGGTCTTCAACCTGTGGATTATGGATTCGTATCGGATCCGACATGGCCGCATATCCAGCGTCTGATCTGAGCTCCAAGCTCCTCCCCTTACCCATAATGCCCCATGTCTCCTTCCTCCCTTCAGATCTCGTTTGCCGCTGGAAAAGCAAGCATCATCGTCCAAATTCTATGCTAAGTCGTTGGGGTTTGTGAGTGAAATTTTGGATTTTTTTTCTATCTTTCTTAACTTCTGTCTCTTTTCTGTCTTTGTACCTCCCTGTGCAGTTGTCAGGTTAAAAAAAAAAAAGGTTTTTCTTCCCCTTTACTATTTTTCTTTCCTAGTGCGAGTGAGTGTGAGTCTGGGCCTGTTTAGGGCATGGCTGAAGCCCCTAAATCAGATTTCATAAAGTGCACAGAGTGTGGCCATAAGCTCTCTCCAGCTGATGGCCACACTCTGTGCGTGGTGTGCCTGGGGGCGGCTCACCTGCAAGCCTCCTGTCCTATCTGTGCTGGGTTTAATCCAAGAGCACTGAAGGACAGGAGGAATAAACTTATCCTAAAGGGACAAGTAGCCCCTATACCCCCCTCGTCAGGGGCAGCAGCGGCAACTTCTTCCTCTTCCCCAGCCTCAGGGACTCAACTCCCACCAAGAGGTCCGGGGAAGGGGAGAAGTCTAGGAAAGACAGGCCGAGGAAGCGGTCCCCCAACTGCTTGGCCCTGGCCGGCCCACCGTCCAAAGTTAGACCAGAAACTAGGCCTGGATCACCCCAGCTCCATTCCCCTAGGTTCTCTCCAGAGCCGGAGAAATCCCGGATCCTGTCACCCATCAGGGCTTCCCCCTCATCCTCCTGCTTCACCTGGAGTCTCAGTGGAGCGGCGGTTTATCTGCACCCAACTTCAGATGGTCTTGCCTGCCCCTTCTCCCTCTGGAGGGGTGATTCACAACCTTTTTTCACACCGATCACCCCTTCTCTGATCTGACCTGCAGTTTCGGCAACCCTGGATCTGAGGACCCTTGGGGTCAAGGGGTCGGTGCCGACTGTACCATGTACATCGACTCCGGCCATTGCCTTGAGCATTTTGAATCTGACCGGGCCAGATCTGAGCTCTCTGAGCCATAGTCTTGGGGGTCAGATCTGAAGGGTTGCTGTCTGCTTCGTGTGTCAGAGTGCAGTTTTGCCTTTCGGCATCTTGGCTCCTGGAGTTTCGGCACTGACTCTCTTGTTGGGTCAGAGGGGAACGGGCTCCTGCTAGTACTTCTCAGGATGTCCGTTCTACTTCAGCCTTTGATGTGGTGGAGAGGATTATCTCGGCGCCATCAAGACCCTTGACCATCTCGTCCTCTGACTCCATCCTGACTCCCTCTGCTTTGGGTATGGTCCTGACCATGTTATCCTCTCAGGGACGGCCTGTGCCCATTTTGCCTCAGGAAGCTCCTCTGCAGGAGAGGCAGGACATTGGAGAGTCCTCCCCAGAGAGTCCCACTGAGGAGGTTCCTCACAAATGGATACGAGTTGGTGTTCCTGGAGGCATTCAGCACAGGCCCATATACTTCCTGGGTGTCCTCTCCCACAGATCCTTTAGTGGATCTTGTAACATGTCGGGCGTAGAAGGAACCGGACATGGTGGAGCCTATCCTTAAGCACCCTTATAAAGTCCCTTAACCCTCACTTCAGACAGGACTTTGTGGAATAACGGGTCCCCGGTGGATGCTATGGTTGTGGCAGCCACCACGAAGAAAGAGCTCATGCAGGAGAGCTGTAGGCTCCATCCTCCTGATCGAGAGTCAAGGATGGTGGACCGTTTAGGGAAGCAGGTGTATGCTTCGGTGACCTTTTCCATAAGAGCACTGAACTATATTGCACACGTCATTCGGCTGCAGTGAGACAGTCAAGGAAATTGCTGAGTCAACCCCGGAGTCCATGTCAGCTGAGGACAAGATGTACATGGCTCGGATGGCCACTCTCAAGGCAGTAGCTAATACGTCCATGCGTCTTCTCTCCCATGCCATGGAGGGAGCTGCCAGGGTAGCCAGTACTGGCATTGATATGAGGCGCCATGCCTGGCTCTGGCTTTGTCAATTCTCAGAACCCTTTAAGGTGTTGTTTGCAAATGCCCCATACAGTGGTTCTTCCTTGTTTGGGAAGTCAGTTCGAGAGACTTGGTCCAGAGTGAGAAGGATGGGAAGACACTGCCTGCCATCGGGATCCACTTCTCCTCCCCTCAAAGATCCTTTTCTAGGAATCTGCAAGGGATGAAGAAGATGTGGTTCCGGAAATCTCAGACATTTTCCCAGGACACTCAGGACTCGTCTTCCCACAGAGGGGGTTATGATAGATGCCATCCAAGAGGCAGAGGGGGTCCGAGAAACTTCAAGTCTCACGAAACATTCTCAGACAGACCCATGCAGCAGCCCTGAAGGGCTGCCCAACTGCTCATCTCTGGAGGCAGTCGGGGGTCACCTATTGCTACACCCAGCAGCATGTGATTCCGTAACAACAGATCGTTGGGTATTGCAAATTATATCCAGAGATTGTTCCATCCCATTCATCGAACCACCTCTCCCACCGAGTCACCTCCCAGATGTTCCACCCATACAAAGGGAGGAAGCAGCTCTGGAGATAGACAAGCTGCTAAGAAAACGAGTCATCCAACCCGACCCCTAGGCCAATCTGGATCAGGCATTTATTCCATGTTCTTTTTAGTGCCAAAGAAAATGGGGGATCTAAGACCCATTCTGGATCTGTCCACCTTGAACCTGTCAGTAGCCAAGATGAAATTCCAGATGGTCACTCTTCAGTCCATCCTCCCCTACCTGCAGGCAAATGATTGGATGTGTTCGATCTACCTCCAGGATGTGTGCTATCATATCAAGAGGGACAGGCACTCTGAGTTTTCTCTGCTTCTAGCTAGGAGCCAATCATTCAGTTCAGACCTCTTCCCTTTGGTTTTACCACAGCCCCCAGGGTGTTCACTAAGATTATGGCAGTAGTAGCGGTTCATCTGAGGCTTCAGGGTATCGAGGTCTTCCCTTACCTGGATGATTGGCTCTTCACTACCCCATCCAAGCATCTGCTTTGCCAAGCCAGGGATTATTTCCTCTCACTAGCAAAAAGACTGGGCATCACCATCAATCTTCACAAGTCATCACTGGCCCGCTGTTCAGATCCTAGACTTCAGTGGAGCTCAGTTTGACACTATCCAAATGAAAGTTTTCCTCACCCCAGACAGGATATACCATCTGAAATTGCATGTTTTGTACGTCCTTCAAGCCCAGGTTCCAACAGCAGAAACAGTACTGAGGGCGTTGGGGTCTATGGCGGCCACAGTCTATCTTCTTACCCTTAAAGTAACTTCACATGCGAATTCTTCAGTGGAGTCTTGCAGTTCAATGGTCTCTCTTAGCTCTACCATTGTCTCACCCGGTCTGAATCTCCTGTGTATGCAGAGACTCTCTTCGGTGGTGGATTCATTCCCCGGACCTTGTCAGGGGACATCCCTTTCTTCCATCCTTTCTCAAAACCATGGTGACCATGGACACCACCCAGCTGGGGGGGGGGGCATTGCTCAGGAAGGACAGTCCAAGGCGTGGTGCCCATCTGAGACCATTTTGCATATCAATGTCCTGGAGATGAGGGCGGTTCTTCTTGCGTTGCAGGCCCTTCATGCCCATCTTCCTGTAGGGACGATTGCGATTCAGACAGACAAGTCGGTGGTCTGGTACATCAACAAACAAGGAGGAAACAGATCTTACCCCCCTTTGTCGTGAGGCCAAGTGTGGGAATAGGCTATCTCCAACAGCCATTTTCTGGTGGCAATGCACATCCCGGGACAGTCCAACAATCTAGCGGACAGGCTCAGCAGATCTATCCTGATGCCTTACCATTGTTCTCTGAATCCTTCAGTGGCAGGGCAGATCTTTCTAAAGTGGGGTCTTCCTTGCTGCAATCTCTTCACATCTCCTTCCAATGCAAAATGCAGTGAGATCTTCACTCTGAACGCCCCTCAGGGGGAAGCCCCCAGAGATGTGCTGATTCATGCTTGGCCTGTCTGTCTTCTTTATGCTTATCCTCCACTGCCCCTCATCTTGAAGTTTCTTCAGAAAGCTTGCAGGCTGGAGAGCACTGTTATCCTCATCGCCGCATTCTGGCCATGCCAAGCCTGGTTTCCCTCCCTATGGTCTTATCTAGTAGTTCCACTATGGACGTTGGATCCAGTTCCAAATCTTATTTCTCATCCATCAGGGATTCCTCACCCAGACCTGGACAGTCTGAAAGTCGCAGCTTGGCTGCTACAGTTCCCCTGATAAATTAGGACTCCAGGTTTATCATCTCCTGTTTAAACCATTTTGGTGGCGGCTCACAAATCTTCCACCAGAAGGTTATACCGTAACAAGTGGAAACGGTTTTCCATATGGGCTTCACAGCGGGCATTGGATCCCATTACTGCTCCTGTGTCCACAGTATTAGAGTTTTTGGTGGGGATTTTTCAGCAAGGTGCCAGTTCTTCTACTGTCAAAGTCCAACTGGCTGCAATTTCCAATTTTCATGTGGGGGAAAACATGGCTTCATTAGCCTCTTCTAAACTTTGCAAGACCTTCCTTAAAGGTGCCTTTCTTCTAAGACCCCCCCCCCCCAGTGAAGGATCCTACACCTCTGTGGGACCATATGTTTATGCTTCAGGCTTTAGTCTCCCCTCCTTTCGAACCTGCAGCTTTAGTAGACTTGCAGTATCTATCTTAGAAGACTGCCTTTCTGGTCATCATTACTTCTGCCAGGAGAGTGTCAGAACTTCAAGCACTATCTATCAAAGTTTCAGACCTGTGTTCTGAGAGACTGCCTTACATATTATCTGCAGTTATACAGAGCTGAGTATATTTTATTTGGTTATAGAGTTTAATTGTTGCTTAGATCTGTGTTGAAACTGTTGTCTCACTGTTCTGAGAGACTGATCGGCAAATATACAGAGCTGAAAATATTTTTTTGGTTTTAAAGTTTGTACTGTTAGTTTTTGCTTAGATCTCTGTTGAAACTGTTTTCCCCACCCACCCCCATTTTCTGCTGTCTCTTCAGTTGGCATAGTAACAGCTGCATTCAAATTGCTGGAACCTGTGTTCTGAGAGACTGCCTTACATATTATCTGCAATTATACAGAGCTGAGTATATATTTTTTGGTTATAGAGTTTAATTGTTGCTTAGATCTGTGTTGAAACTGTTGTCTCACTGTTCTGAGAGACTGATCAGCAAATATACAGAGCTGAGAATATTTTTTTGGTCTTAAAGTTTGCACTGTTAGTTTTTGCTTAGATCTCTGTTGAAACTGTTTTGTCTCACCCACCCTCCCTATTTTTGGCTTGTAGTTTAAATTTGGTGGCTTTTTCAGTTGCCCGCCCCACTGTAGATTTGATCTGGGACACTCCCCCATCCCATCTCTTTGCCACATTCTACCTAATAGGTTCATAGGTTCATACTAGGCTATCTGCCCTAGGGCATTTATAAGCCTAGCCAGAGTGTGTTTGGCTTTCGCCACCCCTTGGAATGAGTATACTGTGCCCATTTTAAGGTTTAGTTTACTGTACTTCTGTCTAGCAGTGACACAAAAGTGACCCCCAGGGTAAACCTACGATCTCCCATCCACTCGTCAAGATTTCTCTTGAAGAGAGTCAGTGAGGGGCTCTGCCTAACATGGACTGGGATTTTATTCCAGAGTGAAGGGAGCCTCTGGGTTATGAATCTGTCCCTCCAGCATGCCCTATTTATTTCTGTGCTGAGGTTCAAATCTTTCGTTCGCGTAGCTCTGGTGGATTTGGATTTTCTGAGGTGGAGCATGTCCATTAATTCCGGGTTGGACATGGCCTTGTACGTCAGCCATAGATAGCATCTGAGTAGGCGGTATGCTACTGAGTAGAGCTGGAGTTTCTTTAGCCGGGCAGCATACAACATATGTTTGAGTCCCTTGATCCTCTTGGTGAAGTACTTTTGGGGTCTTTCCAATTGCTGCAGGTGTCGGGTAAGGTACATTCCAAATGGGGCATTGTACTCAATTATGGACCTGATGAGGGAAGAGTAAAGGGGCACAATGACCTCTCCCGATCTAGATGTGAATCCCTTCATGATAAGGTGGGCAATATAGAAAGTCTTTTTAACCACTTTGGCAATGTGAGTGTCGAACAAGAGGTTACTGTCAACTTGGGTCCCTAGGTCCCTAATTACTTCTTCCGTACTTAATGGATTACCACCTATGTGGTAATTTGTGGGCACTTTGTTTTTCCCAAAGGGTATGACTATACACTTTTTGGCGTTGAGTTTAAGGCCATGGCTCTGGCACCAGTTTTCCGTTTCTATGAGACCCTTTTGAAGGATGCTTGTGTCTGCTGGAGATTCAGTTATGGCGCCCAGTTTGCAGTCATCTGCGAACTTGGTCAGCCACAATCCTCCCATGTTAACCTGTACCTCAGAAAAATGAATACCGAACAAGAGAGGTCCCAGGACCGAGCCCTGTGGGACGTCACTTGTGACTGGTTTAGAGTCTGACATGGCTCCAGCAATTCTGACCTTGTGGGTTCTGTCCTTGAGCCAGTTTGCAACCCATCTTATGACATAGGGGTTTATATTTAAGCTGGAGAGCTTGTGTATGATGCCCGAGTGGGGTATTGTGTCGAAGGCTTTTTCAAGGTCAAGGTAGGCTGTGTGAACTACCTTACCCTCATCAATGGCCTTGGTGACTGTTTCAAAGAAGTCGACCAGGTTCAAGAGACAGGATCTGCCCTTAACAAAGCCAAATTGGGGAGGATCCAATGTCTGTAGGTCCTCAATGTCTTTGTTTATGAGTTCCATAATGATCCTCTCCATAGCTTTGCAGACCAGGCTCGTCAAGCTTATGGAGTGGTAGTTTCCAGGGTCCGTAGAAGCACCTCCTTTGTGGAGTGGGACCACTGTTGCTGTACGCCATTCTTTGGGTACATATCTTGTAGTAAGGCTGAGATTAAACAGCAGCCTTATGTGTGGGTTTAGCTCTTCTTGGAGTTCATGTAGCACGCAACCCGGGACACCGTCTGGTCCCATTGATGCTGTGTTTTTAGCTTTGGAGAGGACGGCTCTCACCTGGGCATCTGAGATGTCAGGGCGGCAACACTGCTGGGATAGATATTTGTCCTTTTGGGGGGGGGGGGATTTGCACTGAACCTGTCTGCTAGTATGTTGGCAATGTCTGTGGGTTCAGTGTATTTTTTGTCATTTAGGACTAACTCTGAGCATATCTGGGAGTTTCCACCCAGGTTTCTAACATAACTAAAGAAAGCCTTGTGATTATCTTTAGTGTCTTGTACAATTTTTCTCTCAAAGTTGGCCTTGGATGATTTTATGAGTGTTCGTAGTTTTTTGCTAGTACTGATCAGAGATGCCTTCCCTTTTAGGGATTTTGCTCTATCATGTAGTAGCTTCCTCCTTATGTTGTATAGCTTATTAATGGCTGTGGTCCACCAGACAGGTTGCCTGCCTCTGGGGGAGTAGGTCTTGGTTTTATTTGGGATTGCATGATCCATGCATTCCTGTAGGTGTCCATAGAATGCGTTTATAAAGGATTCAGCAGAGTGGGCTGTGGTTTCCACTGGCTCGGGGGCCTTGAAGGATTCCACTTCGGTCTTAAGAAGTGTGAAGTCAGCTTTTGAGAAGTTCTTCACTGTGGTCTTCTGTGCTGGGGGTGGGGGCGGGATGTGGATTTCCAGGGAGATTAATTTATGGTCCGATCTTACCAATGAGGGGTATACTTCTGGTATGGAACATTGTGTCCCCATGTTTGTGATGATCAGGTCTAATATGTTTTCCCCTCTTGTGGGAGAGGTGACTAGTTGTTCCATAGCATTTGAGTTTATGAATTCTAGGAACCTTTGGGCTAGGGTGTTGGGGCTTGAGTAATGCTCCCAGTCTATGTTTGGGTAGTTGAAGTCCCCCAATATGATGGTGTTTGGAGAGGCCTTCATATTCTCCAGTGTCTTTAGGAATGCCGAGTGGGGTTCCTGAGTTTGAGAGGGTGGTCTGTAGCATGCTACAAACTGGAGGGCAGTTTTGCCTACTGTTAGTTGCACATGGATGGTCTCCGATGCTTCCTGCATTGCTACTAACCTGGAGGTGTGGGTATCCTTGATGAATATGGATACTCCCCCCTCCTTTTGTGGTTCGGTCCAAGTTCTGGGGCCGAAAAGCATGATATGAGGTATAACCTGGTAGTGCTGGGGTGCTCTCGGGAGCCTTGAACCAGGTTTCTGTCACTGCACAGACATCGATGTTCTCTAGGGCTTCGAGAGCGTGCATCTTGAGGTTTAGACTTCTGGCGTTGAGCAGCATTACCCTTAGTTTCTTTCTACTTGTGTTTTTTAGGGAGGTGGGTTTGTCTTTTGAGCCTTGCCTAAAAGGGCACTATGGGGGTGGCAAAAGCCTTTGCCAATATCCAAAAGCCCAGGGGTGACAGGTGCAAGCCGTCCCTTGCGAAGCAGCGTGGCTTGTCGAGCATGTCATCCCAAGCAGTCAGACATTGGATCCCCTTAGAATGACACCAATACTTAAGCAGATTGTTAAAATTGATCATTTTGTCTTTGTACTGTGGCATCATTCTTGGTGAGTACAGGATGCTGCTTAAGGTCAGGGTCATACCGGCCTGGGCTACATAATCAGAGAGCTCCTCTAGTCTCTTTTCATGTAGTCCAGGGAGGTACGTCTCAGGTCATTCACACCAGCATGGACAATGACTGAGTCATATTTGTACCTGCTTTGGAGTGACCTGAGTGCTTGTGTTATGTGGCGGATTCTAGCGCCTGACAGGCAGCTTACTGTGACCTTTTCCTTGTTCAGCCTGGTGAGTGGGACGTCAGTGTGTCTGACTATAGAGTCACCTATTACAAGTGTATCAGGTATGTTGTTTAGCCTTAAGGGCTGTGACTGTTTGGCACACTGACTTTGTGAACTATGTGTTGCATGTGTTTTGTTTTGAGGTAGTGGTTGCTTGGATGTCTTCTTTGGAGGTCTCTGTTGCTTTAGCAGATTTTTATTAAGCGCCTTCGAGTATGTTTTTGTGTGTTTGTGTTTGGTTTGCTGTTGTGGTAGCTCTATGTGAGACTGGATTTGTGGTGTGTGTGGTTACCTTCTCCTCCTGACTGGTTATGCCAGTACTGAGTGGAGAGAGCTCAGCCTCCAGTTTGGCTATATGGTTGCATCTCTCACATATATTTGTATTTGTTGGGAGGAGGAGAGGGTTGTCTGTGTACATGAGGCAGTTGTAACATTGCATCAAGATTCCCAGATTCACCAGCTGAACAGGAGAGGAAGCCAGCAACTGACCTTTCGACATGCCAGAATAGTATAAGAAACTGCTATGTAACTGAATCAGAAAGGACCTATAGGGGATAGGGTACTCAAGAGGATTTTAGGAGGATGTAGTGCTTTTTTAGTTAAAAAGTGCTTAACTTATAAAAAAAATGCTTATAGGAGCAAGTGCGGGGTTTTTAGATTGAGAATAGAATGTTTAGATTGAGAGTTAGAGCAGTTCCAAGGGAAAAAATGAAGAGCAGACTTTGTGGAGCCGGGAATACTTTAAACCTGATTAAGCGGCGCTGCCCGATGCTGCTCTATGCGCAAAATTGCGCTAAAGCGGGCTTTACAGCAGGGGGGTAGAAAGAGCTAGGAAATGGCCCAAAACGGCCAATAAACTACAAGTTACTGGGCTGGAACCACTCCTTTAGGGATAGACAGGCTGCTCAGAGCTCCCCACTCCCACTGGGGAACAAAGAAGCTTCCTCCTATCCAAACAAGGATATGGGCAACACACGAACTATGACACAGCTCAGAGATCAGCAATACCTGAAGACTAGACTACCCTTGCTTTTAGTCCTTTTTAATTTAATTGCATTTTTAAACTGTGTTTGGTCTAATATTGCTGCATACTCAAGTGTGCTAGCTTGCACTGCATGTGAATTGTTTTTTACTACTGTTTTTGCTACTTTTTTTTTTTTTTTTTTTTTTACAAAAAACTGTAAGCCTGTTTCCTACCTTTCCTGTAACTAGTGTTCCAGATACAGATTTGCTGTATCCAAGACTGTATGTAAGCTTCTGAGTCCCCCAAGCCTTTCTGTGTTGGAGGGAAGCCTTCTAGCTTATCAGTTGGAGTGGTAAGCACTAGGTAACCTGTCTACCACAAAAGTAGTGGTTCTGGCCCAGAATTTGTAGTTATTGGCCGTTTGGGCAATCTCTTCCATCTCTCTCAACTTTCTGATTTGAAAGCCTGTATTTGCACTTGTGTCCTGTAACTCATCTAGTGCAGATACAGATTCTTAGTTTTAGCACTTAAATTTGCTTGTTCATGCTCCGCACTTGTTCAGAACTTGTAAGCACTAAATAAGCTGCTAATTACTATAGCACTCTATCTTCCTCATTACCTAGAGGAAAACAGTTTTTGTACTTACTTTTCTCACTTGCTTAGAGAAAAACAGCTGTTGTACTCACTTTCCTCACTTATCTAGAGGAAAAACTCTGCAACTCTCTTTTTGCGTGGTCTTGCGCACAGAGCAGTGTCTGGCAGTGCTGGGGTATACTATTCCCGGCCCCACAAAGTCTGCACTGTAAATTTTCCCTTAGAACTAGGCAAGCCTCAACCCAAGTGCTTCAGATCAGCTGCTCTTATTGCAGTACTTACAAAACAGAAATCAGCACTTGTCCTAATCTCCTAGACAGCACTATTATTCTCCAAATTTCCTAGACAGCACTATTATAATATAGCATAAGACCCTCGATCGTCCGCAGGACTTAAGTTCAGTTTACTCTTCAAAGCATGTCCAGAGGTCAGCTTCAGGTGCACTCTCCAGTTCATCTGGTGGAATTGGGAATCCTGAGGCAGTGTCATAACTGCTTCATGTATACAGACAACCCTCTCCTCTTACCTCTAGGCACAAACACTTGTGAAAGATGCAAATACACAGCCAGACTGGAGGCTAAGCGCTCTCAACCCATGACTGTAACAGATGGTCAAGAGGATAAGGGACACACTTGCATCACACCACCTGTCACACATGAATCTACAAAACAAGCACCGGCAAAACATACGCATAAATACACAAAAACATATTCGGAGGCACTAGGTAGCAATCTGAAAAAGAAGCAGTGCCCTCCAAAGCAGAGAAGCAAGCAACCTGCACTCCCAAACACAAGCCAGAAAACACATAATTCACCTCAGCAGTGTGCCTCACAACAGCCCTTAAGGCAAAACACCATACCTAACACACTAGTAATAGGAGACTCTATAGTAAGGCACACTGATGTTCCACTCACCAGGCTGAACAAGGAGAAGGTTACTGTCAGCTGCCTGTCGGGTGCTCGGATCCACCACATAACACAGGCACTTAGGTCACTCCAGAACAAGTACAACTATGACACTGTCATTGTACATGTTGGTGTGAATGATCTAAGACGTACCTCCCTGGACTACATGAAAAGAGACATTGAGGAGCTCTCTGATCATGTAGCCCAAGCTGGTATGACCCTGACCTTGAGTAGCATACTACCTTCACCTAGAATCATACCACAATACAAAGACAAAATTATCAATTTCAACAATTGGCTAAGCTTCTGGTGTCATTCTAAGGGGATCCAGTGTCTGTCTGCCTGGGATGACATGATGGACAAGCCTCGCTGTTTTGCCAGAGATGGGTTGCACCTGTCACCCCTAGGTTTTTAAATACTGGCCAAGGCTCTTGCCATCCCCATAGTGCCTTTTTTAGGCAAGGCTCAAAGGACAAACCAACCACCGTAACCAGCACAGGTAACCAAAAACTAAGGGTAATGCCAGAAGTCTCAACCTCAAAATGCACACACTTGAGGCTCTCCTCAGCATGGAGAAAATCGATGTTTGTGCAGTGACGAAAACCTGGTTCAAGGCTCAAGAGAGCACCCCAGCACTGCCAGGTTACAATTCATATCATACCTTCCGGCCTCAGTTACCAAATCGCAGTACAAAGGGCAGAGGTGTATCCATATTCATCAAGGATACCCATATCTCCTGGTTAGTAGCGCAGCATGATGCCCCAGATATCATCCATGCGCAACTATCAGCAGGCAAAACCACATTTCAAGTCGTAGCCGGTTATAGATCGCCCACCATGTCCCAAGAAGCTCACTCTGCATTCCTTGAGTCATTGGAAAATGTAAACGTCCTACCCAACACCATAATCTTGGGTGATTTCAACTACCCTGGTATAGACTGGGCGAGCTACCAATGTTCCAACTCCTATGCTCAGCGATTCATAGAATTTATAAATTCAAATGCCCTTGAATAACTAGTATGTTCCCCCAGTAGAGGGGCCAACATATTGGATTTAATCATCACAAATATGGGCGCCCATTGTACCCACACCTTCCTTGGTCAGATCCGACCACAAACTGATAACCCTGACATCCTCACTCCTCCACCCATAGTCAAAAAATCTTTCCAAAGCAAACTTCAAACTACTTGCATCCGAAGTGAAAAGCTTCACTATTCCCTTGCAGAAGGATAATGATATCTAGGATACAGAATCCTACACCAAGGCACTCTATATGCATCTTCAGGATTGCATGGACCGTGCTATCCCAAATAAAACCAAGACTCCTTCCTCAAGCAAGAAGAAACCAGTCTGGTGGACCCCGGCCATAAGCAAACTTTACAATAAAAGGAGGAGACTTATACAAAAAAAGGCCAAATCTCAAGTAGAAAAATCATCCCTGATCAGCATTAGTAAGAAATTGAGGGCCCTCATCAAGTCAACTAAAGCTAATTTTGAAAAGAAAGTTGCCAAGGATAACCATAAGGCCTTCTGTGGCTATGTCAAAAACCTAAATGGCAACGCTCAGGTCTGTTCTGAGCTAGTACAAAATGGAACAAAATACAATGACCCTTCTGACATTGCCAACATCTTGGCTGACAGGTTCAGTGCAAATTCCCCCCACCCCACCCCTCACCACCTACAGGGCCTATTACCATTCTAGGGGATTGTGTAAGTCCAATTATTACTGATACGTTGGTTAACAAGGCTCTATCTAAAGCAAAAAACACTGCTTCCATGGGACCAGATGGTGTCCCAGGCTGTGTCATACGCGAGCTCCAAAAGGAATTAACCCCGCATCTTAATACCCTGTTCAGTCTCTCCACAGGATATGTGCCCATAGAATGGCGCACGGCAATGGTGGTCCCGCTACACAAGGGTGGGGCCACAACTGACCCTGGGAACTACCGACCAATAAGCCTGACCAGTCTGATCTGTAAGGCTATGGAGCGAATCATTATGGAACTCAAATGGAGAGATTGGGAACCTCCAGTCGCTGGACCCCACACAGTTCGGCTTCGTCAAGGGCAGATCATGCCTCCTGAACCTGGTGGGATTTCTTTGAGACAGTTACTCAGGGTATAGATAAGGGAAAGGAGGTACACATGGCTTACCTTGACCTTGCTAAAGCATTTGACACCATTCCCCATTCAGGTATTATTGATAAGCTCACCAGCCTGGGCATAAACCCTTATGTCACAAGATGGATCGCAAACTGGCTCTCAGACAGATCCCATAAAGTAAGAGTAGTGGGATCTATGTCTGAATCCAGACCAGTAATGAGTGGTGTACCTCGGGGCTCTGTCTTGGGGCCCCTCCTGTTTGGCATATACTTCTCAGAAGTACAGGCAAGCATGGAAGGGCTGTGGCTGACTAAGTTTGCAGACGACTGCAAACTGGGTGCTATAATAGATTCTCCGGCCGACATGGAGATCCTCCAGAAGGGCTTAAATGAGACTGATGCATGGTGTCAAAGCCATGGTCTCAAGCTAAATGCAAAAAAATGCGTAGTAATCCCCTTTGGAAAAAACAGAGTACCAGCAAACTACAACATAGGAGGTAATCCGCTGAAATCTGAAGAAGAAATAAGGGATCTAGGGACCCAAGTAGATAGTCAGCTTTCCTTTGATAACCATGTTGCCAAAGTGGTTAGAAAATCCTTCTATGTGACCCATCTGATGACGAAAGGGTTTGCATCAAGATCTAAGGATGTAATGGTGCCCCTCTACTCTTCCCTCATCAGACCCATTATTGAGTACAATGCACCAATTGGAATGTACCTGGCTAGACATCTCCAGCAGCTGGAGAGACCACAAAGGTACCTAACCAAGAGGATTACTGGCCTCAAACAGTTGCCCTACACAGCACGATTGAAAAAACTAAGATTGTTCTCTGTTGCATACCGCTTTCTCAGAGGCGATCTCTGTCTAACGTTCAGAGCCATGTCCAACCCAGAATTGTTGAACATGCTCCATCTTAGCAAAACCAAATCTACTCGAGCTACACGCTCTAGGGATATAAACCTCAACACAGCAATGAATAGAACATGCTGGAGGGATAGATTCCCTTCGCAGTGACTTCCATTACTATGGAATAGGGTCCCAATCTACATAAGACAGAGCCCCTCACTATCACTCTTCAAGAGGAACCTTGACGAGTGGATGGGTAACAGAAAGTTCACACCGGGGATCACACCAACAGCACTACTAGATAGGGGCCAAGGGTACTAGCTGCTAATACAAGGGTCTAGGGAACTACTAAAGGGGCGGTGAATACCGCACAACGTGGCTGGGCTAATATATTCCTTCGGGCAGATAGCCCAGTACCAACCTATGAACCTATATGATTTTTCATAAGGATAGGGTTTCTCTGTGTACTAACCCGTCCTTTCTTCCCAAAGTAGCTTCAGAAGCCAATATTAATCAGACTATCAATCTTCCTGTCTTTTTTCCTAATTTTCAGAATGGGGTGAATATAAATTACATCTGCTGGATGTGTACAGGCAATTACGATTCTACTTGCACAGGACAAAAGCCTTTCATAAATCTGATCAATTGTTCGTTTCTTACTCAAAATCCTTCTTAGGGAAACCAATTTCTAAGGTGACGATCGCTCGTTGGATTTCCCAATGCAATATTTGAGCATATTCTGTCAAGGGAATTTCACCTCCAGGTTAGGTAAAAGCTCATTCTACCAGATCCATGGCTACTTCAGTGGCCTTTTGGTCCAGGGTGTTGCTGGATGATGTTTGTTCTGCAGCTACTTGGTCCTCATCTCATACCTTCATTTCACATTACAAATTGGACATTGCATCCAGGAACAGGGCATCCTTTGGTTGTGCCATGCTCTAGAATATCCTTCCATGAGGGCTACCCAGGTGTTAGTAGCTGGGGACTCTGTCCCACAGGTTGAAGGCCAAATGAAGTTGACTACTTAAGATAAAGAAGTTATGTACTCACCATATTCTATTTGAGTAGTTGTAGTTCATTTGTCTTCAACCATTCCCCCCCCCTTCCCCTGACCTTGTCACTATTGTCCTGGCCATGTGTATGGAAGATGATCATCCCAGGAGCATTCCTTGTTATGCTTTGGGTCAGGAGTTTTGGGCTACCAGTAGTGATAAAGTCTTGTTGGGTCTGGTGTATGTTATATGTTGAGTAGCAAACTCGATCTGAAGGAACAAAGGAGACAGGGGCATTATGGGTAAGGGGAGGAGCTTGAAGCTTGGATCTTATGCTGGATATGGGGCCGTGTTGGATCTGATATGGATCCATAACCCACAGATTGAAGACAAATGAAGTAACAACTACTCAGATGGAATGCTGTAGTGAGTACATAAGTTCTTTTTTTGATCAACTGTCACTTAATAGGATGTAGTTTGCCTTTCAATAGTTCCTAACTGTTACTGGTTTAACTGGATTTTCTGACTTGATTTTTACTTCAAGTGAGACAGCTTTGTGATCCAACTTCAGTAGTGAGGACACGACACAGGGGAGGGGGGGAGTGCAGTGTTCACCCATGTTGGCGAGTACCAGATCCAGTATGTTTGATCCTATGGTTGAATATGTTCCAGGGTGTTTGTGTTAATAATGTCCATAAAGTGGTGTGCCAGTTAGTTTAAAGCAGTGTACATTTCCCATTCTATAGAGGGGTAGTTAGTCACCCATGACTAGGATGTTTGGTTGGATGGTGACCACCTCTAGTAGGCTTAGGTAAAATTTGTGAGGCTCTAGGGCCATAAATGGTGACCTGTAGTTAGCCATGATATTGTGAGTTGACCTTGTTTATGGTGACTTGCACATTGAGGAGCATCATGGTATCATCCTGTTTAACCAGCCCATAGAAGTGTTTGTTTACATACATCGAGACACCCCCAGTTTTAGCCATAGTTTTTGCTGCTGTTGGTCTAAATTTCTGGAAGTCACTGTAGCCTTGCACTTCCAGAGTACCTGGCTTTAAACCAAGTCTCGGTCATGGCACAAATGTCTACATTCTTCTGAGTAAGGAGGGCTTGAAGGGTGTGGATTTTTTTTGTTTAGGCTCCAAGCATTGAGCAGTAAGACTTTAAGGTTGCTTGTAGACTTTTTCCCTATGTTGGAAGTTTTGTCTTTTTGGTATCACTTAAAAAGGTTCCAAGGAGGTGGCTAAAGTTTTAGCCAATATCCAAAACCATAGGGAGAGCAGGTGCAACCCATCCTTGGCAAAGCAACATGGTCTTTTGACTGTGTTCTTTCATGCTGACAGAGTCATCCTGGAGTGACACCAGAAACTAAGCCAGTTATTAAAATCAATCATTTTATGTTCATACGGTGGCATCATCCTTGGGGAAGGTAGAATGCTCTTAAATGCAAGGCTCATCCTATCTGTGACACCTTTTCCGAGTGATCCATTATGTCTCTTTTCATACAGTCCAGATAGGCAACTTCTCCTAGTGTAAACTGGCAAGTGGAGCATGTGTGTTTGATACAGTGGAGTCCCAAATGGCAAGAGTATTAGGTAAAGTGTATGCTTGCCTTATGGACTTTGCACTTGGGGGCCATTATGTGTAGGCTTATATGAGATGTATGGCGTTGCTTTTGTTATGTGCTTTAGGGATTGCTGAGGAGCAGTGCTGCCATTAGGTGGTTTTGGAGGTGTTTAAGATTTGGGATGATTCCTTTTAAGTGCCTCAGCATTAGACTGTGTGTGTTTGTGTGTTTGTGTTTGTGTGTGCGTGTGCGTGTGTGTGTGAGATGTAGTGTGTGTGTGTGAGATATGTAGTGTGTGTGTGTGAGATGTAGTGTGTGTGTGAGAGATGTAGTGTGTGTGTGAGAGATGTAGTGTGTGAGAGATGTAGTGTGTGTATTCCTGACAACCTCATTGATATGTGAAATTTTTTACTTCAAGTAAGTTGTGCATAAACACAGTATGCGAGAGATGTAATTTTCTTTAATGATTAATTGGTTGTTTGAGAACATGAGACAAGTGATACATTGCCTTAGGATGCCCAAATCTACCAAGCTGGCCACAGACACATTTGGAAATTTCATATCCATGTTGTCTGTTTCAGTAATAGGGTTTGCTGTTTAGGATTATTGATTGGCTTTCAACAGGTGTCTCCTAGGGTAGTTTCTGAAGCTAAGGGCAATATGTTATTTAATGCTAGAATATGGTAGTGTTATTCAATGCACAAGCTAGATACTTTAAGCTCATTTCCATACAGTGCCACACTGTTTAACAAGTTTCAGATCTAATCCTAACTTTATAGGTAAATTTTACTGTCTAAGTGTTTACTGTACAGAGCACTGCTAACCGCACTGCCCGGTCAGCAGCTCCATGCAGAGAAAAAAAACTTAAACGGACTCCAGTGCCCTCTAGCCAATAAATGACTACACTTTAAGCTTCCTGAATTCCTTCCAAACTCAGAGAGACCAGATAAACATCCTGAAATTTATTAATGTAAAAGCACAGCAAAAGTGGATCTCAAGTTCAGATTCAAGAACAAACAACTATCAAGCAACTAAGTCCTGGCTAATTTGCCATTCTGCAAAGTGATTTGGGGCCATACAGACTAGAAAAGCCAACAGAGAAATTATTATTTTGCCACAAAATTAAATAAATTCTTTAAAATGCTCAAAAACAGTAGTGATCACTGTATAAAGCAAGTACAAGTGCAGTTAATCAGGAAAATATTCATATCTTAGCTTGGATGCAGGTGAAACACTGGGAAAGCATTGCAGAGTTCTCTGTAGTTGAACAATGAGCCTTGTAACTTTCCACATTTATAGTAGAAATAAAAAGGTTGTAAGCTGACTCCTATGCCCTCTAGCCAATAAACAACCACATTTTGAGCTTCTTCCAGTGCTTCCCAACTCAAACAGCACAGGTAAACACCTTCTGCCACAAGATATCTGACCCTGGAATCTCATGTGATGACTATTGTGCCCTGCCCTTACAGATGTTTTATAGAGGTATGTGATATCTGTGCACATCATGGCTAGTCAGTGCACTGTAGGGCATGGCCTGGATATCCTATTGCATGCATTAGTTTAAATCTATGTGGTGTCTAATCAGGCCCATAGCTGTAGACCAGATGTTGCCTCTTTACCAGTACCATAATATATTACACCCATTTCTGTATCACATGGTCTTCCCCATCATCTGGTTCTTCCAGCTCCTCAACTAACTCCTCCTAAACCACTGTCTCTGGGTTCTACACCTGTAAGTCCTAGCTCTGACTGTCTGCATACAGTCATGTTATGCAGCATTGCAAACACAGCAAAAATCTTTCTGCATGTCTGTTAAGCATGCTGCACTGCAGAGTGCCATCAGAGGAATCCAGGCAGTGGAAATGGGCTTTCATCATTCCAAACACTTGCTCAATGCTGTTTTGGGTCAGTGACAATGAAGAGTTGTATGTTATTGCATCCTTGCTCTGTGGGTTTCGTATGAGACTCATGAAGCATGACTCCAAGCATATCTCGCATTACCAACAAGATGCTCCTCTGGGAAGTTGCCCTGCACAAACTGCTGGTTTAGGTCAGATGTTTGCCAGGTATGGAAATTGTGAGAACTGCCTGGATGGCACATAGACGCATTGCAATGCACAGGGTGTCGTATACGTATGACTTAACAGTTGATGGGGTGGATTTCCTTCCATTTGTGATATTGTTTCTATGTGGGGCTTTTGAGTGTGATGTCAGAGCAGTTATAGCCCCTAGAATCTTAGAGAACTGAGGTATTTTTTAGAATGCCTGCATAGTTTTGCTTCTTTCCTTCATGTTTCCTGGTTTGGCATTCTGAAGATGCTTCTAATATACTGTGTCCCCTGCTGGTCACTAGAAAGTCCCTGTAGTGAGAACAGAAAAAGATGCCCCACAAACCTTAGTGTCCACAGAGATGAGTATTCCACATACCTCACAAGACTCCATAGCACGTTTACCAGCTGTCATATTATGATCATGTCTGCATGACAGCAATTTACTTACATTCGGCATCATCAGATCTTTTCATTCCTGGAGCAGAGGACCATGATGTACCCTGTTATGAATGCTGGCTGTGAGAATGCCCCCTAACATGTTGTTCATTTAAGATGGTTGCTATACCAAGCACTGTTGCATGGTCTCTCTCCTTCTTCACAAAGAAATTTTGATGTACAAACTTACTGGTGACTGACTGATTATGCAGTTTTTATATAATTTTGAATTACTCAGCCTTAGTGTTTTCCCTCATTTGCATTTACAATAAGGCTAATTTTCATACAATTATACAGCTATTAGCATATGATAGCAACTGAAAATTTCACTTACACACAAAGGAGTTACCTGACTCACTCCCATCTTGTAGGCTTGTGCTCATTGCATTCTTTTGACTAAAGCATTATACCATGTGTATCTGAATTCCAGACAAAATGGTTATCATATAAACTAGGACATTTTGTCTCCAATATCCCTGCTTCTGCCCTCTAAAAAGGGGTTTACCATATTGTATTTCATAGATTAGAGACAAAATATTTATACCATGCACTTATTAAAATGAAATTATGTTTTAAATTAGAGGTGGGATGATAGAAACTACATTTGTGTGTAGGTAGAGAACAAACTGTTTTTACAGCATTGTACATGCAGATTAACATTTCATAATTATGTGAAAAATGTGTTTCCCATCCATTCAAATGCTAAGGTCATGGACTGTAAACCTAGGAATTTGCTGTAAAGCGAATTTAAATATGATACGGGAATTAGACACACCACACCATTTATGTAAAGAATAAAGTTTTAGAAATTCTGTTCATCACTTGAGGCTGAAAGGTCCTTACTTGCAATGACAAAAAAATAAGTTTTGAAGAGACTGTGCTTCATGTCTGTGAGAACACAGGAAAGGAAAATACACCTGAATTATTTGTTGGCCATAATGAATCCATTTATAGATGGACTTGTTTGGAAAGAAGTATGAAGCTTTGCTGAATAAATAGCTGGATTCATAGATATCCCTCTCACTTTGTATGAAATGTAGGATGGAAAGCCTATCAGTGGCAGTACTCACAGATATATGATTCAAAAACAGACTATCTTGTTTGTCAATATGTGCTTATTGTACAGTAAGGGAGAATATGTGACACACAGAGCAGTAGCATAGTTGGTCATCCCAGAAGCACACTGAGACCTGAATTTAGTCAGGGTATTGGGGGTGATATGGGGGGGTAGCTAAGGTAAATGGCAGAGCAGCATAATGCTTACTACAATTCATAATAGTACAATAGACATTCATTGCAGGTGAGCAGGCCGGAACCATTTGGCAGAAAAGTTAAGGTATTCTACTCCCATGCACAAGGTAAAAGGCTTGACCCTGACCTCGGGCCAATGCCTGTATGGAGTTTGCATGTTCTCCATGTGTTTCTGTGGGGTTCCTCCAAAAACACGCAGTGTGTTTGCACCGCAAACTTAAACAAGAAAGAAGTTGTGGGCAGCAGTACAGACTTGGATGGAACTCATAGGCTGAAGAGTTGTATAGACTAGCTGCTGTGGGCATTCACTGTGGTTAACATTATATTCAAGGTATAAGAACACTGATCACAGTCTGCCATGCCATGGTGTGGCTAGCCACTCAATGGTGTAAAAAACTGGCTCTAGGTGATTCAGTCATTTTGATTAATGTCAGCAAATGGGCATGGGTATTTGCTGGTGATAAGTGGGTTGAGGACCAAGCCTACTCAGACGTATGACAGGGACCCATGGTAAAGGTGGGAAGGGTGTATGTGTCCATGATGGCCAGTGTGTGCCCACCATAAAGACCAGCAGCTCTTGGTCAATAAGCTGCTGGCCATTTGGGGTCCAGTTGCCCAGCTTGGGTTACCTGGGATAGCCCTGAGCAAAACCTGGATGTAAAACCTGCCAAATATGAGCTAAAGATTGCTATAGACAGTGTAGTTCACTGACAGGATGCAGCTTGGAAGTGGATAACGTTATGGTAGGAAGGAGCCTGAACATCCTATGTATCCAGGAGACAAGTTGGAAGGGCAGTGCAGCAAAGCCACTTGGCTTGGGATCCAGAGTCTACTGCTCAGGAGTAGGACAGTCTAGAAATGGTGTGGAAATTGTGGTGAGGAAGAAATTTGGAAGACAGAGAGGGATGTTGTCAGAATTAGTGACAGACTCATGGCAATCAGACTCAGTATTAGTAATCTCCGAATGTGCCCCACAGGGTTATGATAATGAAGAAAAGAGTGCATTCAGTCAGTTGCTGCAGGGCCTACTATATAAAGCAGGACAACATGAATTGGTGTTGATAATGGGTGACCTAAATGCACATACCAGAACAGAGAGAACAGGATATGAGAATTGCTTGGGTCCAAACAGGTGGGGCACCAGGACTAAAGGAGAGGCCATTCTAGACTTCTGTCTGCCAAATGGCTTGGTGGTCATCAACAAATGGTTTAGCAGGAGAGACGGTCACAAGACTGTAAACCTGGGAATTTGGTGAATTTAAGTTGTATGCTGGGAGGAGACGCACCACACCACTGCTTATGTAAAAAATGAAGAGTTTTGGAAGTTCTGTTCATCTTCTCTTAGTAAGAAAAGGGCACTGTGTTAGAATCAGCAATTGCAAAGTCATCCCCGGTGAAACAGTTGGCCCATAGTATAAACCACTGGTTGCAAGTGTAGGCTGCAAGCACTCTTCAGAGAAGGCTGTGTACGGTCAACAGAGACTAAGCTGAATACCTGGAAGTTGACTGGAGAGAAAGCAGAAGAGTTCAAGGGATTACTTAGGGCTGTAGCACCTCAGGAGGAAGAGGAAATAGTTGTAGCTGAAGAAGAATGGCTTCACCTCAAAACCGCATATGTGATGACTACAGAACAGATATATGGCATATGGCTGAGCCAGGTATGTAAATAAGGTACTTGAAAGTTAGTGGAGGAATGCTGATGTCCAGGAAATTTTCAAAAGAAAGGAGGCATACAGGAAGAAGTGGGATATAGACAAGATGGAAGAGGCTAAAGAAGGAATACTGGCTGGGTAACAAAGAGGCTAAGAGAGGAGTTTCAGTAGAAAAGAACAGGTATCAGAGGCACTCTTTCAGTTTCTGGAAAGTGGCACAGTAAGATGGCACAAAGAAACCCTATTAGTTTTCAAGGCAAAAACAGAAAGATAAAAAAGATAGTCATACACCCCTCCATAAGGGATGCCGGCAACAACCTGCTCATCCATCTATAGCACATCAAAGGCAGATGAATGACTACTTTCAGCAGCTTCTGAGTGAAGAAAACTCCACAAAAGTTACACTACCCCAGGCACAGTCTATGATGAAAAAGGAGGAGCCCAACAAGTTAGAGCAGCACTGAGGAAAACTAAGTAAGGGAAAGCAGCCGGTTCAGATGAGGACTTCAATATGGAAACAAAAGCTTATTCCCAGATGACAGGAGAATAAGAATACTAGTGGCAGTGATAAAGACAAAAGGCAGCATCAGAACCGTGGGCAGTACCGAGATATCAGACACCTGCCACAGTGCATGAAAATTCTGGAGATTGTGACTGATAAACAAATATGTAGAGTATTAGAAAGTAAAGTATAGATGAGAGCTGATTAGGTTGGATTCAGATCAGGATGCAACACAACAGATGCAATGTTTATTGTGAGACAGATAGTTGGGGAGAAGCTATAGATGAGGAAAGAGTCCAGCTGGGCAATCCTAAATAGCACATGACAAGGTCAAATGAAAGTTTATTTGCAGTCCTGCAGTGGTTTGAAATCCCAGAAACATTAGTGGAATTAGTTTAGGCTATGTACAAGGATCCAGTGACTCAAGTGCAAACAGTGTTCAGTCTGACAAAGGTTCCCAGTGTGAGTAGGAATGCACCATGATTCAGCTCTGAGCACACTGCTGTTCATACTGGTGATGGATTACATTAGGAAACAGGTCAAATGGAACAGAACAACAAAGTTGCTGTATGCAGATAATGTGACATTACAGGTAGACTCTGAAATAAACATCAACAGAGGGTAGGAGAATGGAATGCAAAACTGAAGGCGCATGGGATATAGGCAAGACAATACATTTGTAATGGTAGCAAATGGGGGAAATCAGAAAAAGCTGAGCAGTGAGATAGAAGGGTAAACAGTGGAACAGATTAACAGCTTCAAGTATCTGGGAGTGATGGTTGAAAAGAAGGGAAGTCTGAATGAGGAGGTCAAAGCTGGAATCGCAGGAGCTGCAGGCAACTGCCAGGGATAGTGAATGACAGAAAAAATACCAGAGAAGCTGAAAACAAGGTGTACCAAACAGTGGTACAACCAGTACTACTGTATGGTACAGAAACCTAGGCAATAACAGTAGAGAAATCGAGGAAGATAAAGGTAATGGAGATGAAGTGCATGAGACAGGTGGTAGGATGCATACATTTAGACAAAAGAAGAAATTAGGATGTCACAGCAGTGCCCCAATGAGCTCCAGTTCCAGAGAAGGTCAAAGAGAATAGATTGTTGTGGTTCAAGCACATATGCAGGAAAACAGAAGACATTCTGGTGAAGGAAACTTGAGACACACCGGAACCAGGCAAGAGGAAACAAAGGCATCCAGCAAACAGATGAATGGACTGTTTGAGAGAAGACCTGCAACAGTCAAGCATGACTCTCGAAGAAGGCATGAGATTGGCATGAAGTCGAGAGATGGCGACAGTTGACACAATACCCCAACCCAATGTAGAAAATTGGTGGGGGGGGGTTGTTGATGATGATGTATAAATACAAGCAATCCCAGCAACAAACTGGCAAGCAAACATTTTAGGAAACCATGGCAGGGAGGTTGAGAAAGAAAGAAGGCCCCTCCCAAGCCCAAGGACAAGCCTAAAAGGCTTGTCAATCATTTCACACTCTTCCTCTTCTTACCATGGCAGTCCAATAAAGCTTTCCCAAAATTGAGGTCTTCACTTTCCTCTTTGGTATCAGATCCCATCAGAATCCCAGGTTCAGAGAATCATTCAAAACTAAAAAATAACAACAAATACCGCACTAACACAGCTGAGTACTGAAACATGTTTATTCAAAATAAAATAAAACGTTAAAAGTAAGCGCTTTCGCGATTACATCATCGCTTCATGAGACTGAAAACTGAATGAAACAGCACTCAATTTAAAATGAGACTAACCAATAAATTTCTAAAATTAATTAAGCCATTTAGAATAAAAGGTACATTCACAGGAAAAAAATGCACACAAGTTCAAGTTGCGAAGCCTAAAAAAATACTGGAAATTACACAAGCAAGAAAATATAAAATATTATGTGCATACATATAGTATTGTACAGAAATAAAAAATAATGTTTGAGTGGACGTGCTTTCAGAAAACGTTTGTGGCTAGATACTCCATTTAAACCAGTTGGTTTCTCTGCATTAAACAGTAAAATCCATTTATGTTCTGCTACTCCTGCACGGTTAACGTCACCCCCTCTAGTTCCCACATCCAATACCTGCAGAACTAAGAACTTAAAATTATGTCCTGGGCCATGCTGAATAATGTGCTGTGCTAAAGCATTAGTCTCTCTTTTGTTTCTAATATCCCTGTAATGCTGCAAAATTCTATCTTTCAAAGACCTATTAGTCATGCCTATATAAAAGGCATGACAAACCTGACAGCTACTAAAATAAACGATGTTGGTAGTTTTGCAGTCATCATAGAAGTCTAACTCGATTTTAAGATTTACATAGGGATGTATGTAAACTGAACCTATGAGAATATGCTTACACGCTGCACAAGACCTACAGGCAAAAGTGCCCTTCCTGCTGGAACGAACAGTTCCATTGTGATGCTATAATCTATAATACAAATGCTTCTTAAGTGACTTGTTATTTTTAAAAGTAAAGTGTGGTGTGGTATCTAGGATGCCCTTCAGTTCTTCTACTATATGTAAAATATTCCAATTCTTCTTTATAATGTTGCAGTAATTATTAATGTCACTGGAATAAGGTAAGGGTACCCTCAAAGTATCAGTCATATCAGATAACACCTGTGGACTATGGGGTGCCTCTGAATTATTATAATATGCCTTGCATCTCCTTTCCCTTTCATGCCAAGTATTGATGATACAGGCATCAATTTCTTTCCCCTTATAACCTCTGTGTAAGAAATCATTCTTAAGAGAGTCAAGCGCTATACGTAGTTGAGTCATCGTTATCTAACCTCATTCGATAAACTTGGCCTTTCAATTCATTGTGTGTAATGTGCCTTGGGTGCATACTATTTTTATGCAAAAAGGTGTTCTTCCTAGTTTGTTTCCTAAATACACTAGTACATAAGGTATTAAGTTCTGTTTTACTTGCCTTCACATCTAAGAAATCTATCTCTACAGAAAAGTAATTGTAGGTAAATCTAAGGAAACTGATGGTACTATGCATGTAGGTCACAAACTCCTCCAGTTTTGACTGAGTGTCTTGCCAAAGCAAAAGCATATCATCCACGAAACACCCATACGACATAATATATTCTGAAAAAGCATTATTGTGCAATTTTCTCCCACTGAACAAGTGCCAGGTTGGCATAGGTATTGGCACAGGCAGTGGGATATGTAGAAATCCTTTAATAGTAAAATCAGGTCAGAACAGTAAGCGCTTTCATGTTGCACAGAACGCTTCTTCAGACTTCATGAATTTTCAAACCTAACTTGACATTTAAATAGCTGTTAATAAATCAAACTGACCAGTGATGAAGCATGTGAAAAAATAGGTGGAACAAAATCCTATCAAAATAAGAGGTTCCTAATGGTGCTGGTATCCAGCACTTATCACAAATACCCCTGTACATATTCTATAGTATGAATGCATCATTCTGAAAACAATGTGTATATTTAGCACAAAACAATAAATATGTATAAAAGCTACAATACATAGATATCATACATCTAAAACCAATAAAAAGGTTATTGTGAAAACTTCATATGTACATGGGTGTGTAAACTCAAAGCAGACAACTTATCACTTTCATGTGTATATGCAACCTTATACAGCTAATAAAAAAGCTGATAAAAAAACGGCTAAAAATATATATGTCTAAAAACAACTATCATAAAAAACTAGCTGAAAAACTGCACTGCATTACATAAAATAATAATCGCTTCTAGGGACATGTTCCTAACCATAAAGAATGGATATAAATATATATATATATATATCTCCATATGGAACCATGTTCTTTAGAAAACATTATATACACACAAATAACATTTGATATATACTTAAATGTATATCTACCTAAAAATACAATAATCAAGATACAAAAGCACTAAATGGTAGTGTAGCAATATACTAGAGCTGCTAACAGGGCAGTAATACAAAAACAACAATACTGCAGGAACCTCTTCTAACCATGTATATATATATATATATATATATATATATATATACCCAAAAATAAGGGACATATTCACTTTATATGTGAGCATAAGGGCTTTATATATGCAGTTGAAAGGACCATATACAGTAGACTATACCCACAACCTACATTAAATCTTCTGAGCAAACTCAAACCTTGTTCTCCATCAGTTGACAGTCCCCAGAATTCTTAAAGATTTCTGCCAACACTATTGCTCTCCCTGTCTCTATCCTGCTCAATAGATCCATTAGAGAAAACACTGTGCCTAACATATGGAAAAAAATTATATATCATACCCTTGCATAAAGATGGCAACTCAACTGACCCCTCTAATTTCAGACCAGTTGCCATCTTATCTCCTCTGGCTAAAATTCTTGAAAAATGTGTACATAAGCAGCTTCTTGACCACCTTCTGTAAGAAAACCTTCTCACATCCACACAACATAGTTTCCGTCCAAAACATAGCACTGCTACTGCTTTTATATCCTTCATAGATACCATTGCAAATTCTCGTGACAACAATAAGTTAGTCATCTGCTTGTTTCTCAATCTTTCTAAGGTCTTCAATACTGTATTCTATTCATTACTTCAATCTAAACCAACCTCTCTAAACCTCTCCAACTCCACATTATCCTGGTTCTCAAGTTACCTCTTTAACTAATTCCAGTCAATGAAATTGGAATCCAATTTGTCTCTGTTCATACCCATTCAGACAGGGGTACCACAGTGTTCCATCCTTGTACCCCTACTCTTTTAACATCTACATCAATGATGTCCACTCCTTATGCCCACTCTCTACCACTATCCAATATGCTGATGACTCTACAATTATCTCTTGCTCTGACAATATCTCTCACCTCCATTCCCTCACACAGGAGTCCCTTCATGCAGATGAAAGTTGGCTTACTACCAAGCAGCTACTACTTAACCCTAAGAAAACAAAACTTCTCATATTCCTCCCTACAACTTTACAACATTATAAAGCCAACTGTACTGTCTCCTCCCTCAATAACACACCTATCTCTGCCAAACCTCATACTAAACTTCTAGGTGTTTTTATTGATGATCAACTAAAGCTCGATCTCCACACTCAGCATTGTATTAAAAAGACACACCAGAAGCTAGGCTTGCTTTACAGACATAAAAAATTCCTTACAAATGCTTCAAGACTCTCCCTTGCACAGACTTTCCTACTACCCACACTTTTCTATGCTGCCTCAATGCTCACATATCTCCAGTCCAATCTTCTGTCCAAACTTGAACTCACCTTCAATAAAACAGCATGATTTGCCTCCTGCCAACCCTATTGCGCCCACCACTGCATAGCTCTAAAAAGCCTACAGTGGCTGGAATTCCATCACCAACTTTTACTTCCCCAGCTTATCATGGGACACTCTATCCTCCATGAGCCTTCTTCCTGCCCTTCCCTCTCTACCCTAATCCAGTCCTACACACCAAACCGTCCTCTCCATAGCTCTCAACACCTACTGCAACTCTATAAGCCTAATAAGAACATAGGCAAACTCTTTTACAGTTACTCCATAGCTAATGCCTTGAATAATCTGCCTTTGAATGTCAGATCAATCATTAACCCCAATGCCTTTAAAACAGCCCTGAAGGAATACCTCTACAAATCATGGGTCCTGCCTGTGTATGCACCATACTTAAAATTTCTTCCTTCCTTCTATTTTATTTTCTTCCTCTCCAACCCATCTCTATATATTTTTCCCCCTCCTTGCAACTTAGTCTCTTATTCTCTGCCAATTCTGTCTTGTTATTTTTGCCTACTCTCTTCTGTTTGTATTTTACCCTCCTAAACTATTGTCTTGCCACCTGCCTTTTATATGTCCTGTAATCCCCTGTGTATATTCCATGCCTCTAATATTCTGCTTTTTTCTTCATTCTAAAGCCTCTCTTTCCTACTGTCCTCTCAAGATATTTTTAATATCTTTATTTATGTTCAAAACTCACTGTACTTTGTTAAAAATGTATATATTTGACCACTTATTCTTAAAAATTGTAAATTCCTATGTTAGTTTTGCACTGTGTTCTATGTAAATTTTTGAGTCAGTCTGATCACTTGTATATTGTACATTGTAATTTAACTCTGCTTGCAGTATGTTTTGGAGTTTTTCTCCTTGGGTCTCTGCTGAAAAAGGGCTATTTTGCCCAGCCAGACTAACCCTGTCAACAAACGTCAAATAAATAAATATACACCTAGCTTAATGTACTGCAACAGTTGCATATATATTTTTACTGTTTAGCTAAGAAGAACAGTTGGACTTTTGTTAGAGCTCATTAGATCTTGGCAAACAGATGGTAAATGTTTCTTGTAATCATTTAACCTCAAAAGGAAGTTAGGTGTTTTGTAGGAGATAAATCTGCTGAAAGAGAAACATATAAACCATGTCAAAAGTAAAACATGAGAATATGTAGATCAGTGTGTGCGTATGTACCTTTAAGAAGCTATCCAAGGGCTTGCACAAGTATATAAATACTGAGCATGTGCAAATCTGACTGCCATTTTGTGGTAAGCTGTTGAGATGTAAACATGTATGTTTGTAAGGTCTGTTGGTTAACTAGTTTGTTTATATTTTATGATGCTGCTATCCATCCTGATGTTTAAAGCATCTAAACAAAATACCCTGCCTGCCTTTCGTCTATGTTAGAGAGGGATGAGCGACGTGGTGTCAGAAGCGACATGTCTGAAGGGACATGAGGTTAGAAGAAGAATGGCCAAAATGATTTGTTGCCAGAAAGGGTTCCAGTTTCTTCCACTTAAGTCCGAAAGGCACCCGTCTGGCACTGGAGGAATATACAGGAGTGAATCATCTCTACTGCATGCATAATTTACAAAACAGGTCAGAAATGAATTTCAGATGTTAAAACTTGCTCAAAACTATTTCTTATTCCCAAAATATGAAACAAGGCATACAGAATGCTCTAATGATATTCAAATAAACCAATATGTCCAATGTTGATAAAAATGTTTGAATTACTATGGAAAATGTTTGAAATAAAGTCCAAATTGCATAAAAAGAATAAAATAAAAGGAAATTACTGCATTTTTGCTAAGCACATATTTCTCATATTAATCCAAGATATCCGAATTATCAGAAGTGTATAAAGTGTTCACATGTTTGTGCAGTATTACAGTGAAGTTTTTTCACAAAATACAGCCATTACAGAGCATAGTTCACAAAGTAGTGTTTCGAAGAGTTTATTGTGCATTTCAATGTTATTGCAAGCTCACAGAGTAGTTTGTTCATACATAATTACAAGGGCCATATTTTCAGTGTGTTTGTGCATACTTTGTGGGCATGGCAGACAGATTTCGAAAACCCAGTGTGCTTATGTTTGACAATAATATTGCAGAGAAATGGAGAGTGTTTGAACAAGAGTACAACATTTTCATACAAGCTGCATTTTCTGATAAAGATGACCATACAAAGACATTTATTCTACTTAATTTAGCTGGGTCAGAAGCCATTGAAAAAGAATGGTCATTTGTGTATACACCTGCTATCTATGCAAGAGAGGGGGAAAACCGTCATATTGTTGTACAGGTTGAGTCAAGGGAGGACCCTGAGTGCTTAAAATGTAAATTCAGAGAAATGTGTAACCCCCAGACAAATGTTACAATGGAAAGGCACTTATTTTATACAAAGGGTTTCTCCTCCAGATCCAAGGAGGTGATTGTGCCCCTTTACTCCTCACTCATTAGGCCCATAATAGAGTACAATGCCCCATTTGGGATGTGCCTCACTAGACACCTGCAACAACTAGAAAGACCACAGAAGTACCTCACTAAGAGGATTAAGGGCCTTAAACAATTACTCTATGAAGCATGACTAAAAAAGCTCCAGCTCTTCTCAGTCGCTTACCGTCTTCTCAGTGGTGATCTATGTCTGACCTATAGGGCCATGTCAAACCCTGAACTAATGGACATGCTTCACCTCAAAAGAACGAGATCCCTCAGAATCACTCATTCTAGCGACTTGAACCTATGTACAACAATAAACAGGACATGCTGGAGTGATAGATTCCTGTCCCAGCGACTCCCCTCACTCTGGAATAGAATCCCAATCCATATTCGGCAGAGCTCCTCTCTGTCCCTTTTCAAGAGAAATCTTGATGAGTGGATGGGTAATCATAAGTTCTACCCTGAGATCACTTCAGGAGCCCTGTTGACAGAGGCCCAGGTTACTAATCTAATGGGGAGGCGAAAGCCATCACTCTGTGGCTAGGCTTATAAATGCCCATGGGCAGATAGCCTAGTACTTACCTATGAACCTATGAAAGGATCAAAAGCCTGGTGAAACTTTTGAAGCATATATAACTAACTTATGGAATAAAGCTAAAACATGCTGATTTGGCGATGTAAGTGATGAGTAAGACAGACTTGTGTGTGGTGTTAAACATGATGCAGTGTGTGACAGTGATTTAACTTTGAATAAGGCCATTGAGATTTGTCAGATATACAACCTCACAGAGAAGCACACATATGCTTACAAATGGGAACCACTCTAGAAGGTACAGTGACAAAGCTCATGTTGATAGTATGCACCATGTGATTAAAAGAAACAGGCCCAAGCACATGAGCAACTGTAGCCCCTGCAGCACTCACTGGTAAACCCCAGAGCTTTCTAGCAAATTCTAGAGTTCACACAGTCTCAGACTCCGTG
>NC_056737.1:1939851081-1939853581 GCF_019279795.1 Protopterus annectens | reverse complement strand
AATTTATTATGATTTATGATTACTTATTTTTGTTATTTGGTATGAGTCTGACATAGGTCATTTGTAATCAGTGCTCTATCCTAGGTAACAAATTCAAATAAATAAATACAGTAAGTTAAATTAACTTAAATTAAATACACATCTATTTGGCTATAGGAATGGATTTTTTCCTTAAACCTGTCATTTCAGGCATTTTTTGAGGGGATGAAATATCACATTTCTGGGAGGAGTGGACAACATTTGTTCAGAACCTGGCATTACATTCTAAGTGCTGGCTACACCCCATCATACCAAACCTTTCAAGGTTTCACTTGCTGTCTGTTTGTGGCATTGGATATCATTAGCCAATATATGTGTGACTTCAAATTCCCTGTGCTTATCCTGCCAAATATTCTTTCTTCCATGGATCACTACCCTAGCTTTCTCATCAAGAATAAAATTCTAAGATTCATTTAAATATTTGTTACAGCTTATGCATTTGTCATATTCAAAATTTGAAATAAAAATAAAGTTGCACTGAACTGGAATGTTATTAATGACAAAATTATCTAGTGAATGAATATTTTTTTTTCAAATTCATACATGTCTTTTAGATATTTGCAAACTGGAAAATATAATGTTCTCATTTTTTAGGAACAAATATATATGACTTTAGAATGAAGGAAGACAATAATTTGTTGTGCATTCAAAAACTGTTCCACAAAGTCATAAAATTAATTTCTCTTTAAAAAGAAATAGCTTTAGACTGTAACAAGATAGTCAGAATCTGCTCATCATTCCAATAGCTATAAAATAATTAATACTCCTTGGCCGTACCTCTTCTATTTTGTAATGGATAGAAAAAAAACATAGAAAACATTTCTTCACATTTTTGAGAAAAAATATGAAAAACTAGAAAACAAAATATAGTATCACAGTACTCTGAATACAAATGTTGTTCAGCTTACTAATATCGCAAAAAAAAATTGTTTTATTTTATATATATGCCTGGCAGTTTTACTGTGTGTAAGAAATGACAACACATTTCCCTCTATTTGCACATGTGAATGACTTTAAAACAAAAATAAATATTAAGCCAGTATAAATGTAAATGACGTGCATGATTATACTATTACTAGGATACCATGTTATTGAGGAAATGTTGCCAAATTATAACATTATTATACTGTGCATATACTTTTTTTTTTACTTTTCTGTTGATGAAAGATAAAAAAAACGAGGTCAGCTTAATGGTAATGACCATACTACATAGGTTAGTAGCCAAAGGAGTAGATGTTGTTATCCAGGACAGTGTTGAGTGACATGTCATGGAGTCATTATTGCACCTAGTACTTTTTTTGAAATTTTGTTGCCAGCATCAGCCATCAGAAGTCTCATAAAGTTAGCCTTCTTTTTTAATTATATTAATGTCCACCATTATGGAGAGTGTGATATAACAAAGCTAAAGGATTTTTTTCAGAAAGCAACAGCTTGGCTACAGTATTAAAAAGTGAAATGTGATGCCTTTGTTCAAAGAAGGGGCTGGGGGGAGATTGCTGTATAGTATTGATGAATGAGATTCTTTGGCTGTGCACATATTGTATAGGAGAAACGCTTTATTCATTGCAGGATGGCAGTAGCCACAAATAACTCTTTTTTGGTGTGCAATGTAAAAATCTTTGCTTCATGTGTTGTTAAAGTGGTTCTTCCACTTCATAGGATGCTAACAAAGTCTTAACTTTAGTCTTGAGTAATTTCTGAGGTTTATCATGTAGTACAGGATGGTCAGAAGGTTGCGGGTTCTAGTCCTAAAACAAGCTGTTTGATTCACATTTTAATACTGACATTGTGCTGTAGTCCTGAGGTATCATCCATTGGATGGGATATTAAAACAAGGTACTGTCTACCTGGATTGGTATACTTAGGTGAATACTAATGATACCATGGCACTTACCAGGGAAAAGGTTTTTTTTAAAGCACCACCAAACAGTAGTGAATATACCTATACTCTGTAACATTAGTATCCTTCACAAAATGCATTTTTATTCGTAGTTGCTGTTTGCTTTTTCTTTATCGATCACCAGTCTTTATATACATCTTCTCTATGTATTTTCCACATATTGCACTACTTCACTACATCTTCATATCTGTATTATCCATGTGCATGACCACTACTAAATCATAAGCTTGTTAAAAAATCACTTTTCTTTCTTTTCAGGAAGCCCATATTTTATACTTTTCATATGCTTTTATCTCAAGCCTGTTACATTAGCATATGTCAGAAGTTCAACCAAACAAAACAACTATAAAATCAGCAATTTCATAAACTTATGCTGAGCTAGCACTTTCCTCCCTTTAAGATACTTCATCATTTGTTTTTATCCAAGTGATTCACAACTATTTTATGGTTCATTTGTTTTTTTTGTTTTTTTCGGATGTGACAAAAATTCATTCTTTCATATTTAAAGAAAGGGATATTCTACAAATGAATGAAACATCCGGCAAATCGGCGAAGGTCGGA
>NC_056737.1:1939737298-1939754165 GCF_019279795.1 Protopterus annectens | reverse complement strand
GTAAGTTAATGTTCTTATTAGAAAATGTGTCATGTACAATAAGGACCTCTGGATGTAAGCTTCTACCTTGGTAGAATTTTGGCTTACGTTATTAGGATCCTCATTTTGGAAATTAGTAGTAGTGAGAGCTTTTGTTGCAATACTGAGAAAATCACAAAACTATCCAAAGATATTGCAATGGCATGAAAAGCCCCTGTCCATGAAATCTGCTAAATAGAAAACAAAAAAACAAGCCCAGAACGGGAAGTCCACACAAAAGTAATTTAATTTAATAAGCACTTTCATCCTGAATTGTACCAAGGACTTTTTCAGATAAAATATACACAAACCAACGCAACCTAATAAATCCATTACACTGATCACATGTTATACTGTATCCAACCAGTAGCTTCAATCAATTAAATTAAATTAATTACATAAAATAACCTACTTTTAATAAGACAAATAAATAAATACGCATAAAAACTATACTACAAAAAATGTAAAAAATATATATTTATTAATTGTTAATTCCTCAATATCATAAACAACCTAGCTCCACTTAGAAAGACCTGCTCTAACTCCAAGCACATACCATGGCTTACCAATGACACCATGGAGCATATCTAAACAATCCTAGCTTGGCTTCTGATTTTCAGTGGAGTTGACGGGTAAGAGAAGTTTTATTTGAATTTATATTGTATTTGTTATCACTGTTTTTAACTGTTTGTAGGTAGGAAGAGATATCTTGTTAACAAGATTTACTTTGATTCTTATTTTGTTGTTTTACCTTTAATTTCATTTTTGTTGTTAGAAAGGGAGAGGTTTTAGACAGGCAGTTACAACTTTTGTCAGGCTTGCAGAACTTGTATGGTCAGAACAACTTTACTGTACTTAATTTATTATTTAGTTGTATATTGCTGGTGTGATTTTTTGTCATAGAAGTTGATTTAAGTTCTCTTTGAATTCTGTGGTTACTGTTTTTAATTATTCTTTTCTTTTACAATATTTTATTAATTTGAAGCTAAATATAGATTCCTTAAATGAGTATGCAATTAATGATTTGCTAAAGTACAGATATCTTCTACAGTGTAGTAAATGCTTTAATGACTTTTGCGATTACAACATCGCTTCATCAGACTGAAAACTGAATGAAACAGCACTCAGTTTAAAATGAGACTAACCAATGAATTCCTAAAATCAATTAAGCCATTTAGAATAAAAGGTATAGTCACAGGAAAAACTGCACACAAGTTCAAGTTGCAAAGCCTAAAAAGTAACATACTGGAAATTACACAAGCAAGAAAATATAAAATATTATGTGCATATATATGAAAAATATAAAATATGATTTTGCACAAAAATGAAAGCTAATGTTTGAGTGGACATGCTTTCAGAAAAGGTTTGAGGCTACAGTCTGATGAAGCGATGTAATCACAAAAGGGCTTACTTTTAACATTTTATTTTATTTTGAATAAACATTTTTCAGTACTCAGCCATGTCAATGTGGTATTTCTTATTATTTTTTTGGTTAACATACAACAATTGTTGGGAGTGTATAGACCACCAAAGTCAATTGCAGATGACATAGAGGAATTCATACATTTCTTGCATGAGGTGAAGAATAATATTAGCTGGGGACTTAAATTTACCAGAAACAGACTGAAATAACATTGATTCAACAGCATTAGTGAGGAAATTATTCACAACCTATATTCCAGAACATCAATTACTTCAGATTGTAAAAAAACTACCAGGGGACGGAACATACTAGACATTGTTTGTGTTCCTAAAGAAATTACTGTTACTTCAAGTTTTACCACCATTGATGTGCAGTGATCATGGGGTTATAAAGGTTAACTTGTTGCTAGATAATTCTGCCAAAACTAATATCTAAACCAATGCACAAAAGGTTAATTACAGATTATATCAAAGCAAAACAGTCACTGTGTAAAACTAACTGGAGTCAGGTATTCGGTGGAAAAACTGCAGCTGGAATATGGAAAGTTTTGAAAGAGAAATTGTTTGAGTGCAAAAAATCAAAAAAAAAATGTTTAACATCAGGATCTAGACATATAACATTAGTGGATATATTTCCATAAGAACAAGATATCTGATTAAGGTGAGAGACAAAAAAATATAAGAAAGAGAGGTCAAACTACAACTTTGAAAACTGAAATAAACAAGCTGGACAAACAGATTAAGCATAGTGTGAGACAAGATCAAGAAAAATTTGAAGAAATTTTATATAAAGATATTGAGAATAATAGGAAACTTTTTTATAGGTACTGTACATAAGATGTGGAAGGAGTAAAGACACACAAACTTTCTGCAGATTCTAAAATTTATTCTCAGACACAACAGATTATAGATATATTTACAAAATCTTGTACAAAACAGTTTGGTTCCACAAAAGGGGTGATAAGTTGTCCTAGTGACATCCAAGTAACCCCAGATACTGGAATCAAATTATATTATATTGAAAAAGAACTGCACATATTGGATTCAAACAAAGCACAGGGAGGAGACAGAATTAGTAACAATGACCTGAGAACACTTCAGCAAGAACTTATGGTATCATTATATCTGTTATTCACTAGATCATATAAATATGGGGAGATTCATCAAGACTGGAGACATGTGCTTATTAAACCTGTGTTCAAGGGAAGGGGAGTAGGACAAACCCAGAGTCATATAGACCCTGAAGTCCACCTTCATGTTGTAGAAAAATAACGGAGAAGGTAATATTGGATAAGTTATTGTCAGAACTGGATAGGTTGGGACTTGAAAACACATATCAGCATGCATATCTTGCAGTTTAGGTTCTTTAGCATCTCCACTACTAGCATGCATGCCATTCATTAGTAGTACAGCTCCATTTAAATAATATCCCACCCATGGCATCAGCAGCAGTTAAACAGCCTGCATTTCCTTATCAATACAGCTCTACTTAAATAATTTCCCACCTGCGGCAGGAAGAACAGCGGTGAATCAGCCTGCTTTGTATGTAATATTAAGAACCCTTTACCATTTCAGTTGCAGAGATCAAGATATAATCATTTGTAGTTTACATTAGCGTGCACGCTAGTTCAGACACTATAGATTTAGTTACCCCTCCTCCCAAAGTCTGTTACCCTAACCTATAGTTGCTAAACTGGTTTTATAATTTAAACATTCACTGCTTCTTTATGATTTAGAGGACTTACATTACTAGTGTTGAGCACTAACCTGAGGTATATTTCAATAAAGAATTATGTGTGCAGATTGTTTTCTTTTTCTGCTTTTTGGGTAGACACCTCATTTATGGTGTCATTTCTACCCATTCTGTTTGCCCTCCTGGCTCACTCCACTCCTCTACCCTGTCTCCAATTCCCACCCACCCCACCACTTGTACATTTAACTGAAACATGTCACTCCCTGAATCTACACATCCAATCATATTTCTTGAGATAAACTTTCCACTCTCTTGATCTTTCTACCTAACCCAATAGGATTTATAAGCTACTCCCTGAATCTGCACATCAAATCACATTTCTTGAGCACAACTATCCACTCACTTGATCTTTATACCTCACCTAACACAATTCGCAAACCATTATACTTATTTCTCCTTCATTTATACTTTAAATATACACACTTTATCCCACTGTCACTTATTTAAACTTCCCATTCTTTCATTTCTAGTCTTTTTTCTACAATCATATCCTACTATCATTACTACCTGTTCCTTTTTTATTCTACTCCAATTTCCTGATCACTATGCTTCTTACTTACACTCCTTTCCTAATCCTACTTTTCTCTCTCTAAAATTACATCCTACCAGCATCAACTTCTTATATCCTATCATTCTCCAACTATTTCTACCTCTTCACTACAACACAAAACCATAGTCCAGTTTCACATTTCTTCGAGCTTGTTCAATACCACCCATGTCCAATATTTCAAATACAAATATACTCCTAAACCTATTGAATCCCTTTTCACTTTAACACATGCAAAAATACCAGAACCTACTGATAATAAATGTTGTCTGTGTTTATGATCTGTAGCGATGTTCACCCAAACCCAGGACCCAGTGTTAATCTAGTACAACCAAGTATAACACCATCAACAAATAATTATAGTAATATTAATCTCTCCCAGTCAAAATCTGATCTTCTATTAAATATGAAACTAAGAAGTTCATCAAATAAAATACATGAACTGTATGCATCTCTCTCCTTCTACTCTCCTCATATTGCCATCTTAAAAGAAACCTGGCTTAAACCTCAAATACGTAATAGTGAGATTCTTCCAGAAGGTTATGACATCCTTAGATTAGACAGGCTTAATGAGAGGGCTGGAGGCATAGCAATTCTGTATAAAAACTCACTCCAACATCATTACGTAGATCCACACCCACCAAAGTTTAATAATGCAGAGATATTGCTTTCTAGGCTAGAACTAAACCCCAATAAATTCATAATCATAATAGCAATTTATGTCCCCCCCCAACAATGATCTAACGTTAACTGAAGACATCCTATACTGGATATCAGCTACTTTTTCACAAAAAACGATTATCTTGGGTGACTTTAATCTTAATTGGTCGACCTGTGCATCTGAAAATCCCACAAATTTCATTCATTTATATGGCTTCTCCCAGTTAATAAAATATCCAACTAGAGCAGATAAAAAATACAAATAGACACTCAGTTTTAGATTTGATCTGAACAAATAAATCTTCTTTTGCTACTCAGTCAGGTTCGCTTCCTGATAGCTTAAGCGATCATCTACCTACTTATCTTCTTCGCCAAATATACATCTTCCCAAAACCACAATATTCAAATACGAAATAAAAAAAAATTCTCTTCTCAAAATTTCATACTAACCTTAAAACATTGTAATTGGTCCCCTCTTTCATTCCTCCCACTTGACAATGCAGTTAAATATTTTAATGATACGTTCCTGAACATACTTAATACTCAAGCACCACTAAGAACCATAAGAACCAAAGCAAATTATGCCCATTGGTTAAAAAAAGAGACTAGACTTTTCAAAAACAGAGATAAGTCCTGGGCACAATATCATTCTAATAAAAACCCATCTACACTGAATAACTGTCGCGAACTTAGAAACAGATCAAAAAGACAGGTAAAAAATGACAAAAACATACTATATAACAGCACAACAGAAATACCAAAATAACCCTTAAAAATTCTGGGCAAGTATAACTTGACTATTACAACCAGGTCAATATGTCACCCCAACTCCCTCTTCCAAAAATGCACAAGATAATATTGCAACCCAATTCAATATCTACTTTACCATTTTCATCCTAAACCTTATCAAAACAAAGATATTACCCCCACTAAAACTCCCTACTGTACCTCATAATTCTATTGGATACTTTTCATTTTAAACAGTTTCACCAAGTTTAATAAGAAGAATGCTTAACAAACTAAAACCTACCACCCTTGCTTCAGATAAACTTTCTGCTAACTACCTCAAGTTAGCAGCTAAAGCTAAAGCCTGTCCAATATCAATACTAATTAATCATTTGATTAAAGAAAGTTTTGTGCCCAAAATTTGGAAAATGTCCTACATATTACCACTACATAAAGGGGGAACCAACACCAACCTTTCTAATTACAGACCTATCGCAATTCTATCACCCCTATCCAAGATCGTAGAAAAATGTATCCATTCTCAACTTATGAATCATCTTATCTCTATTAATCTTCTAATACCCACCATGTTTTTTGACCAAGCCATAGCACAACCACAGCACTTTTACATTTTACAGACACCATCAACCATTTTAGAAATAATGGCCAGCTAGTCTCCTCAATATTCCTTGATTTATCCAAAGCTTTTGATACAGTCTCCCATCAAAAACTTTTACAAGAACTCCTGTCTCTTAAATTAAGCCACTCTGTCCTCCAATGGTTTCATGACTATTTATCAGACAGGAAACAAGCAATAAAATGGTATAATGAATTCTCTCCTGCATTACCTGTTACACTTGGAGTACCACAGGGATCAGTTTTAGGTTCTCTTTTATTTAATATTTTTATAAATAAGCTTAATTTTGCTACTAACTCAGCTATAACTATACAATATGCAGATGACTCTACTCTTATATGTGCAGCTCCGTCTCTGAACTCTTTAAAAAATCTCAGCTCTCTTTTACTGAAGTGGTATCTTGACTTGCCAGCTCACAATTAATCCTTAACCCCAACAAAACAAAATTAATGCTATTTACAGACAACGAACCCTCAAACCAACTTACACCTTTCCAAATCTACTCCTCAAATAACACTATAATCAAACCAGTATCTCATACCAAACTTCTTGGTATCACAATAGATAACAACTTGAAACTCCACAAACACCTGGCAACTGTCATTAAAATATTCACATTAAACTGGGCTCCCTCTATAGAGTCAAACCTTATCTCACTAATTTCTCCAGGCAATCCATTGCCAGGACACATTTATTATCTCCCTTCCTTTATGCCTCTGCTATTTTCATTAATCTGAAGAAAACTCAACTAGTTAAACTTGAAGCATGCTATAATAAAATTGCCAGATTTGCTAACAAATCCCCATTTAGAACACACCACTGCATTACATTGCAGCAACTTGATTGGTTAGAATTACCCAATCTCCTTATATTTACCCAACTTTCAGTAGCCCACAAGATATTATATCAACCTGAGAAATGTCCAGCTCTACAAAATCTCCTTAAAACCCATTCCAAAACTAGACAACTCAGATCCTCGGATAAACTCCTTCTACAAGCCATTAGGTCTAATAACTTCCATGGTGACCCTTTATATTCCAGTAGTATCTCCAAGTTATTGAATATGACCCCACAGCCAATACTTTCCACTTCTAACCCTCATATATTTAAAACACTTCTCAAGTCTCACCTACCCAAATCATGGCTTTGCTCATGTCTTAAACCAGGCTGAATATTATTACTGTCTATTGTACTATTTATAGTTCTATTTTCTACTCAACTCATCTAATACTTCATCACTTTTTCTTACTAAGTTACCTACAACTTTTTTCTCTCTTCCATAATTTTTTAATCCTTTCTTTTTCTCACTAACTCTGAGTTATAACTTTCTTTTAATTGTCACTATTTAATCAAATACTACATTTTAACACTCCCTTTGTCAACTTCTTAAACAAATAAGCTATCATTAATTTATTAATATATACTGACTTGCATCTATTTAATATATTTATGTCCTCTTAATATTGTACTGCTCTATTAGATTGTACTAAGAGTGAATTTTTTGTATGTGCAACTTATCTGTGAATTTAATCTATTATTGAAATTACCCTGTTTATATATTTTTCTAATTTTATTTCAACTATCTGTATATTTTATTTTATTTTATTTTATATTTTATATAATACTGTAGAATATATAGTATAATTGCAATGTGGGGCTTTTACCCTCCGGGCATCTGCTGAAAAAGGGTTAACAGCCCAGTCGGGCTATCCTGGTAAACAAATTTAAGATAAATAAAAATAAATATTTTTTTATTTTTTATTATTTTACATTTGTTTACCGGGAAGGTCCAACTGGAAATAGGACCCTTTTCAGTGGAGGCCCGGCGAGAAAAGCTCCACGTATAGCAAAATACACTATAATGCAATATAATACAATACAGTGTTGTACAAAAACAGTGGCTGAATGTTCGCTAAGGTTTAATAGTAGTAGAATATAATACAGTGATAAACGTATTTACAAGATAAGACATAAATTAGCTTGGTAAGGTTGAGCATACTTAGCAAACAGTATAGTAGAATATAATACAGTGAAAAGCTTATTCACAGGATAAAACATAAAGTAGCTTGATATAGTTGAGCATACTTAGCAAACAGTATAAAAAATTAACACTGCTGACTAATTGAGGGATTGTATAAGCTAAACTGGGGGGTGACAAGGGCATAGCCATTTCTTTAAATAGTGTGTTTTGAGAAGTTTTTTGAATTGGTTAGTAGAGGATATAGACGTGATGTGCTCTGCGAGAGAATTCCAGCATCTGGCAATGGAGCAGGCAAAGAGAGATTTGCCAGCTTCATTTTTGTGTTTGATGACATTTAAGTGGTTCATGTGTGCATATCTTAAGTTTCTTGAGGGTTTGTAGGGGCTGATTAGTTTTTTCAGGGCAGGGGTTTTGTCAGGATGGTAGTAGAGCTTATGTGCGATTGTTAGTTGGTTGAGTAGGAGCAGCTGTGGAAACTCTGGCTAGTTCAGTGGCTCAAAGGCTAGGCAATGATGGGACCTATGGGACCTATGGGTGGCCTCAGTAGCGAACTTGGAAATCTTGTTGTAGCAAGATTCCATCTTGGATAGTTCTGTTTGGTGTAGGTTAGTTAAGCTAGGGGAGGCGTATAGGAGGACGGATAGTAGATGGGTTCTGGCAATGGTGGCTTTGGTATGTTTGGTCATGTATTGGTGGTTCCTATAGAGGAGGCCCATCTTTTTGTTGACCTTTTTGATTGTTTGGGCGATATGGAAGTCAAATTTCAGATTACTGTCAATTTCAATGCCTAGGAGTTTAGTTTGTGGAGTTGGGGTGATAAGTGTGTTATCTTTAGATTTTATGACAAAACTATTGTCTATGGGAGGAGATCTACCAGGGTAGAAGAGAATGAGTTTGTTATTTTTGGGGGGAATTGTGTATAAGCTTGATGTTAGCAAACCATTCTTCAGCTAAGGTAAAGTTTTTTTGGGTTATGGTCTTTATATTGTTCAGGGTGGGTGCGGTGCATATGAGAGTGGTGTCATCTGCATATTGCACTATAGAGGGAGAGAGTGAAGATGATGCTATTTGGTTAGTAAATATTGAAAATAGTAATGGACCAAGGATGGACCCTTGTGGGACACCTAGAGTTACTGGCAGTAAGGGGGACAGTTGTTTCTGCCATAGGACTGCCTGTTGACAGTTAGATAAGTAGTTACTAAACCAGGATATGGTAGAGGAGCTTATGTTAAGGGTAGCGAGGGTATTCAGGAGCATTTTATGGTTGACAATATCGAAGGCCTTGGATAGGTCTAAGAATATGGAGGATACTAGCAGACCATTTCTGTGGGTATTGACAATGTCGGAAAATGAGAGCAGAGCTGAGGTTGTGCTATGGGAAGGTCTAAAGCCATGCTGGGATGAGGATAGTAGGTTATGTTTTAGGAGGCAGTGCATAAGCTGGGAATGGACTATTATCTCTAATATTTTTGATAGGGTGATAAAATTGCTATAGGACGATAGTTTGTGAGTTCATGGGATTGGCCACCTTTATGCAAAGATATAATGTGAGATATTTTCCAAGAGTGGGGTATTTTGCATTCCATAATTGATCTGTTAATGAGGATGGACACAGGATAGGCTATAGCTTCTGCAGTAATCTATAGGAATTCTGCAGGTAGGTTGTCAGCTGCTGGTGTTGTTGGTTTAAGTTTTTTGAGGAGCTTAGCAATTGTATTAGTAGCAACTGGGTACAGGGAGAAACTGGGTTGGGTATTATCTGAATTGGAAAGGGTGGGGGTTGCTGATGTTGTGGGGTTGGTGTTAGTGGTTTGGGTATTGGCAAGGACTTGGATTATATCAGTGAAGTATTTGTTAAATTGGGTTGGGATGTTGTCTAGGTTATTTGGTAACACAGGAGAAGGCTTGGTCATTTTTCCTGGGAGTAGCAGATTATTTATTGAGGCCCAGAATTTTTGAGGGCTGTTGGTGTGTTTTCCTGTAAAGTCTTATAGTAGTTAGTTTTGTCAAGTTTTGTTAGTCTTTTGGCTTGGTTACAGAGATTGTGGTATCTCTGTTTTAAGACAGGGGTTTTATGTTTGTGAAGTTGCGACCAGGCTTTGTCTCTCTCTTTCATAATGGACCTTGTTTCTTTTGATAGCCATGGTGCATGGTTGGTTTTAATTCTAGTGGTCCTGGGTGGAGCATGGCAGTCTAGGATGTTTAGAAAAGTTGGGTTAAAGTACTCAACAGCTTCATCTAGTGATAGTTGTTTTAAGGGGGTCCAGATACAGCTTTTTAGTGAGTTGATTAGATCTTGTGCCCTAAAGGCTTCTTTGTTATGTATGACCCTGAGTGTGGACTGATTTAGTTGGTGAGACCGGTGTCTAACTAAGTATGTTGCTTGATGGTCACTTAGGCTGTCGGGGAGACAACCTGATTGGTGGGTCTGACGGGGTTGGTTAATAATATCCAGTCCAGGACTGACTGTCTTTTAGTGGTTTTATCTATTCTTGTGGGGGTAGATATGACTTGGATAAACCCATGGAGGTTAATGTAAGTAGAGGGGTTTTGGCTGGTACATACAGACCAATCAATGTTAAAGTCACCTAAGAGTATGGTTTCTTGTGGAAGGGATGAAGCTAACCAGCTGAGAAGATTTTCGAGTATGCCAGTATTATAGCCTGGTGGGATGTATCCTCCAGCAATAATAATGTGTTTATTGGAGTTAAGTTTTAGTCTGGATAGAATAAGTTCTATGTCATACACCTCCTAGGAGTTGCATTCAAAACTGTTCTATAGAGAGGTGGTTTTAGAACAGTACTGCCACGCCTCCTCCCTTTTTTCCTGTCCTGTCTTTGTGTATTATATTGTAGCCTGGGGCAGTTATTTCATTGTTGTTGTGTTCAGGTTTAAGCCATGTTTCTGTTAATACCACAATTTCAGGTTTATATTGGGCTAGTAGGCATGGAGATTTTGTGTTTTATTGAAAATGTTTCTTGCATTTATATTTAGAAGGAGAAAGTATGAGGTAGGTCTTACATACAGAGGATTAGAGTATGTTGAGTTAGTACTATTGCAGTTTTTGGGTCCTGGATTTGGGTGTATGTCACAACAGCAGAGAGTTTTTGGAGTAGGTATAGATAAAGTTTATGGAATACTTTCACTAGTCTATGGGATGAGTGGAGTTGAGCTTTGTAGGTTGTATATCTATGTAGACAGGAGGGTGGAAGAGTGGAGGAGGGGTCTTCTGGTGGTGAAGGGGGATGGTTAGGTTTAGTGGGCCTTGTGGAGTCAGTTTGTCATGGAGGAAGGGGGGTAATGTTAAGTTGTGTGTGGTAGGTGGAGAGGACAGAGAGTAGGAGGAGAGAAGAGGGGATTAATGTGAGAAGGAGAGGCTGTGGAAGGTGGGTGTTGAGGGCAGGGGGCATATTGATTTGTTGTGGGAGTGACTGGGTGTGGATATGAGTGTTAATAGTTGTTATCTGAGAGCAGTTTTAGAGGGTATGTTAGCTTATATTAGAGTGGGGGATGATGGGTTTGTTTTGATTGGATAATTGGAAGTGAGGAGTGGTTGGGGGTGTGATGTATGACTATAAATGTAATTGATGTGGGGTGGGTGGGAATGGGGGTAGGGTAGGGGAGTGAAGTGAGCGTAGCAAATGGAGTGGGTCAACACCATCCAAGAGAAGCAGGTCAAGAAAAACAATCAGCAAGAGAGGTTAGTGAAGTTGAATCGGGGCATCTGTATTGAAATAAACACTATATTGATAGTACTCTGAAGGAATATGAAGATAGCTTGTCCCTTTCAAGCTGATAGTTGTTTTAAATGCAGGCTTTACTGTTTAAAACGTTATTCTTTGTAAGGATGCCTGTAAGTATGGTGCCAGTGGGTATCTATAGGGATGTTATAACGTAGGGAAAGGACAGCGTACAGGAGAGTACCACTATTTGGGTGTGTGTACAGGTCTCTGAGGGAAAGATTTGGTCTGAGAGAATAGAGGTGAGTCAGAGAGGTAGGTGGGAGAATTGGTAGGGTTATATAGAGGAAAGAGACAGAGGAGTCATGCAGTAGGAAGATGGCTCTGGCAGAATAGAGATAGTGAGCTAATTTTATAGGTCTTTGGGGGATATTGAGAGAGCAGTGGGGGGGGGTTGCAATGGTGAGTTGTAGCTGACCAGGAACCACTTTGGTAGAAGGCAGAAGAAAGAAAATCACAGGATTAAGAATAAAATACTGGTACACATACACTGAGTTTAGGGTAAATGTTACTGGGAGGGATTCCACCAATGAGCAGGGTTCAGTGAGGGAGTAGATGGTCTTTCTGGGTGGATATTAGTCTTTGAGGCACTCTAGCGAGGCAAGGGTCACTGAATTTAGGGTAACTGTTGCTGGGAGGGATTTCACCAATGAGCAGGGTTCAGTGAGGGAGCAGATGGTGTTTCTGGGTGGATATTAGTCTTTGAGGCACTCTAGCGAGGCAAGGGTCCTGGTCAGCGTATGCACCACTCAGCGGTAAGGTGCCAAGAGTAACAGGAGAAATATGTTGAAAACAAATCTATTACCACCTGTAACATGATGTTCTTTAACAATATAGTAACAGCTATGAATGAAAAATTATGCTGTGATGTAATTTATATAGGTTTAACTTCAGCATTCGACAGGGTCATACACAAAACACAGATTAATAAATTGGTACAACTAGGTATTGATGTACTATTGATAAGATAGATAACTGCATGGCTTACAAATAGGACATGGCAAGTATCATATAGCAACTGGACAGGTGAAATCCTTGGTTACAGTCAGGGTGTCCCACAGGGCTCTATCCTAGGCTCTTACTTGTTTAAATTGTATCTTTCAGACCTAATTTTTTTCATCTGAGGTGTTCTACTGTTTATATGCAGACAACCTGAAATTGGGTAAACTGATTACATGTGTTACAGATAAGGCATGTCTGCAAAATAACTTGCCTAAATTGACCATTTGGGCACAGGAGAATAATATGCTGATAAATACATCAAAAATTAAGCATATGAGATTTGGGAGACATAAACTGAAAGGTGAATATTTAATACAACACACAGTCATTGAAACTGTAGACTCATTTAAGGACCTGGGTATATGGGTAGATTCAGCTATGAGTTTTTCTAATCATATCAACCAATTGGTTAATGATAGTTATAGAACTACAATTTGTATAAAAAGATGTATAAAGTCTAGGAAATCAAAAATGATGAAGTCATCATTTGTTAGTTACATTAGACCCAAACTTGAATATGGAATAACAGTATGGAAACCCTATAAGTAAACAAGCATGAGTAAACTAGAAAGAGTACAGCGGAAATATATCAAGGGCATCATGGATGTGAAAATCTAAGTTATTATGAAAAACTAAAATATCTGAACTTGTACAGTGTCTCTTACAGATATCTAAGAGGAGATCTTACTCAAGTATATAAGGCATTTAGAGGCAACTACCTCTGGGAATGTTTGGGGTTATCAAAATATACTAGAGAATCATCAGCCAACCTATGTAGAAGATTCTATAGGAATGAGAAGTGTACTAATTGGTTATCTGACAGATTAGCTGATGCATGGAACAGATAACTAAATTACATTAAAGCAAGTACTAGTTTAGATATTTTTAAGAACAGCCTGGACATTTATTATGGGAACAAGTGTTTTGGTATATTGGCAAGCTAGAAGGGCATTACCATGCTTGAAATATTTAATTGTATGTATGTATGTACCAAGCAGCTCCTCAAACAGAGAGACAGAGTCTGATCCCTATACCACAAGACCAAAAATCAAGACTCCCTTCTTACTTACCATCAAAAATACCAACACAATTCTCAGAAATTTTGGGGAGGCATCAAACTACTACTAAAGCATGGACAGATCACACCCCCAGCTCCAACCACAAAAAATTCCACAGACAGTATTGCCTCACAATTTAATTCATACTTTATCAACTCTATACTCTCTCTAGTAAAGAACAACAGCAAGACCCGTCTATCTATTCCTAATCAGTTAGACAGAACCCTCAATTCCTTTTCAGTCAAATCAATTCAAACTAATACCATCAAAAAACATCTTTGCAAACTTAAGCCCTCCTCCCTTGCAGATGACTAACTCCCCAATGAATTTCTGAAGTTAGCAGCAGATGCCATCTTCTATCCTATGTCTTTCTCCTAATAAACTGTTCCATTGCTGATCAGTGCATCCCCAAACTCTGGAAAGCCTCTTATATCATCCCTCTTCACAAAGGCGGCTCCTCTACTGAAATCTCAAACTACAGTCCATTTGCCCTCCTCCCTCCCATAGCCAAGAGTCTTAAAAATGCATACAGACAACTCCTCAACTATCTACTAAGCAATAATCTCCTATTTGCATCTCAACATGGCTTCAGACCTAAACACAGTGCAACCACTGCCCTTGTTAGTTTTACAAACTCAATCAACCAGCTTAGAAATGCCAACCAGCTCATCTCATGTATCTTTCTTGATATGTCTAAGGTCATTGATACAGTATCCCACCAAAAGCTAGTAAATGAGCTAGCTTCCTTAAACGTAACCCAGCCATCCCTCTTCTAGTTTCTCAGCTACTTAACTGACCGCCAACAGGCAGTTAAGTGGCAAAATCAACTCTTCATCCTATTACCGGTCCATTGCTCTTCACCATATTTGCCAACAGGCTCAGCACAGCCACCCAGCATGCAACCATCATTCAATACGCAGACGACTCCTTCCTCATATGTTCAGCTCCCTCCCTGCCAGAACTACAAACAATGCAACAATCTTTCCAAGATATTGAAAAATGCCTCTCAGACTCTCAATTCATACTCAGTCCAAATAAAACAAAGCTTATGCTCTTCAGTAATAGTAAAGTTCCTGATAACTCTCCCCCCTTCACCATCTACTCAGCCAATAAAATAAAATTGAATCTGTCCAGCACACCAAATTCCTTCGAGTCACAATTGACAACAACCTAAAATTTGACAAACACCTCACTCTGACTATCAAAAAGGTCCACATTAAGCTAGGCTCACTATGCAGAATCTAGCCATACCTGACAGAGGCCACTAGACATTCCATAGCTAGGACTTATCTACTCTCTAGCCTTCTATATGCCTCACCAATAATTCAGTAATCTCAGAAAATCAGATTTAAACAAACTGGATTCCTGCTATGACAAAATCACAAAATTCACTACTAACCTCCCTTACAGATCACATCACTGCACAGCACTTGATTAACTAAATTGGATTGAACTACCCAATCTCCTCTCCCTCAACCAACTAACTTTCATTCATTCCATGTTCCACCATCCAAACAACTGTCCAGCACTCAGGAGCTTAGTGCAGCCCTACTCAAACAGCAGGCCACTAAGATCCTCCAACAAAGTACTACTCAAAGTAACTAAATCTAATAATTGTTATGGTAACTGTCTATTCTCCCACCAAATATCAAAGTCCTGGAATTCCATGCCACAGACAATATTAAATTCTAGTAACACATCCATATTTAAACTACTGTTTAAGGAACATCTAACCAAAAACTGGCTTTGCTACTGCACTAATCCAGGCTGACCATTCTGTCTGTCCTTGTCCTTACAACCAAAATATCTCTTCCCTTACGAAATTCTAACATCCAACGTGAAAAATGATAGATAAATTATTTGTAATTTTGATATGAAAAGGTGTGTGTTTTTAGTAAAATGTAATGTGCGCAAGTTCGCATTCCTACAAGCTTTTAGGTATTCATAGAATTGTTGCTTTGATTTTTTTCTGACTTTTAGCATTGTATTACATTTACTGTTACATTGTTTCTTTAAGTTGTGAGTTCAAATCAATAGGGGTGATGATGTGACCATAGTGTTATTATAAAAGGAGTTTAAATGTGTTTTTAAGTATCTGATGTAGTCTTAAATATTGAAGATGAAAACACTTATCTTTCACACAGTAAAGCCATTCATGAGCAATAGTAAGAATCTCTTCCCTTGAAACTCACATTTACTGAAAATGCATTTGTCAACCCATTAAACTTAAAGACGTGCTGGAATTCATAGTCAAGGATATAGTGAAACAATAATTAGCATCTACATGAAGGATGCAAGAACTGAATAGACATATGTGCAAAGCATTTGCTAAAAGTTTTGGAGAGCCCACTGGATGCAAGTGTCCCTTTTCAGGGGCAGCCTGGGAGCACTGTCTTGTGAAATAACTTGGTCAATGTTACACAGTAGTAAACTGAATGATGAAGGAATAAAACCCTGGATTACAGAAGCAGCTGATAGCCTTACTCATCTGCATTAAGTACCACACAGGCTTCCATAGACCAGCACAGTGTATTTCACACTTGTGTGCCTGCAAAAAACAGTGTATTCACTGTTAAATATTAACATGATACTCATAGACTTTGTGCTGTCCAATTTATCCACAGCCAGACAGTAAACACACTGTCAGCAGTCAAAGGAATAAAAAAAATTCAAGGACTGTACCAAAAGAACATGGCTCATATGACAATGTTCTTGTTTAATAGACTCAATTCTTACCTTTACATTATAACTACTAAGTGTTGCATGAACTAAGTATTTTTAAAGACAGACACACACACAATCATCAGTTAATGCCACTTGCATCACTGTACAACTCAAATATCTGCTTAAGAACAAATGAATGATTAAATTCATAAATAATAGACCAGAAATATATCTCGGCTCATTGCTGCCAAGAACATACAGTAGAAACCATTGCAAACCCCCTCTGCTCTCTCGCCTTCTTAGTTCAAATCAGAGACAAAGATCCAAAAATCCAGACTAGATTTTAAATGTTTCTCTTATATATTTTTTAAATTACTAGAATAAAAGCTTTGAATTAGCATACATTTTTCTCAAGGACACAAAGTCTGAAACTCATGCCTGTCATTATTTAATTACTGAAATCTTTAACAATTTGTCAGAAAGCCACAAGGTATACAAAGAATGGACAAAATGCCTGCCAGCTTCTTTGCTCAAGAATTCTGAACTAAGCCAAAATAGTGAGGGGACAAATGTAGAAATTTTAAATCACATTTTCTTTTATCTATTTGCAAACCAAGTGAACTCACTATACAGAATGTCCCTTTTCAGGGATGACACAG